>NC_087090.1:11243410-11543637 GCF_963855985.1 Ostrinia nubilalis
GTCGACCAAGAAGGATAGCATAGAGATTAGAGCATTACTTGATCAGGCCTCGGAGTCGTCTTTCGTAACTGAAGAAACAGTACGAAGACTTGGGTTGAAAAAGACTCCAATCAAAGAGCGCTTGTCAGGAATAGGTGGGGATAGTTTAGTATCCGAGGCTTTTGTTGACTTGGAGATTAGTTCAAAGATTCATCCAGGGGAGAATTTAGGGGTGAGAGCTTATGTTTTAAAGTCAATAACTTCTCTATTACCATCCCATAAGATAAAACCTGTGCAATGGGCTGAGAGTATGAATTTGCCGTTGGCAGATCCTGGCTATCACACGCCAAATCGTATCGATTTGCTATTGGGAGTAGATGTGTTTAGTCAGGTCTTGCTAGAGGGAGTTAGGAAAGGTCCAATCGGTACCCTTGTTGCACAAGAGACATTGTTTGGGTGGATTTTATCGGGAAATTGTACAAAGTCAACAAACAGAAATTTTAGGGCTAAGGTTAGATATAAGGATAGTAGTAAGGTTAGAAGGCAGACTGATTGAAGTAATATAAAATGTTTAAAATGTCAGGGTTATCTTTCAAAATTATTATCGATGGTGGAAGTATCAATTAATGTAAGGGACATTTTGGCCAAAATGAGTTATACAGGGTGTTTGGCGCATCGTGTGCCAAAATGATTTGGCGGATAGAATGGGTCATTTCCTATATTTTCAGCCCCCATAACACGTTCCATGCCAGGCGGCTACTTTTAAATTAATTTTTTTAGTAATTTCACCAAAATACCCAAATTGCATCATTTAATTTCGATTAAAAAAAAACTACTAGGCGTAGCCTCATAGTAAATATTTTATTTTGACGTGCATTGATGTAGGGTTACATCAAATCTAAATTTACTGGCAAATATCATCTAGTTTTTTTTTAATTCAGCTTTGAAGTTTTCCGAAAAGTTAAAAGTGGACTGAACATTTAAGTTTACATGGCTATAAATTTTTTTTTAAAAGAGATAGAGATCTTCGGATTTTATCAAAACTTCTCTAGTCTCTCCCCATTCAAACGGTATACTAATCTTGTTTAAATAATAACAACAACTTCACAAATTCCTTAAATTAGTGCATTGACTCTACTCGGACTGATTTGCGAAATTTGTGTTTATAGCCCCTTTTTGTGTGAATAGCACGTTAAACACCTAACAGGTAAAAATGATTTATCTTATGCAATGTAAAAACCTTTTCCCTATCGTTTTTCAATGTGGATTTCTTGAAATTATAGACGAAAATAATTATTTTGATCGTTTATTAATTACTACAAATTTCAAAATGTCCGCCTCGGCAACGTATAGATACACTCACGACATCTTCTTCTAATTTCGACTGTTGTCGTATGCAGCCACATTACTCTTTTTATTACTACAAAGGCGTTTTCTATTCGTTGTTGTAGTTCTTCTATTGTTTGAATCCGTTACTTACACCAGTTCTTTAGTTTGTCCCCAGACGTAAAAATCTAAGGGAATTAGGTCTGGGGAACGTGCAGGCCACTGTATAGGGCCATCTGTTCTAATCCACGAATAGAAAACGCCTTTGTAGTAATAAAATGAGAAATGTGGTTGCATATGACAACAGTCGAAATTAGTATACGTTGCCGAGGCGGACGTTTTGAACAAAATTTGTAATAATTAATAAACGATCAAAATAATAATTTTCGACTTTAATTTCAAGAAATCCACATTGAAAAACGATAGGGAAAAGGTTTTTACATTGCATAAGATAAATCATTTTTACCTGTTAGGTGTTTAACGTGCTATTCACACAAAAAGGGGCTATAAACACAAATTTCGCAAATCAGTCCGAGTAGAGTTAATGCACTAATTTAAGGAATTTGTGAAGTTGCTGTTATTATTTAAACAATATTAGTATACCGTTTGAATGGGGATAGACTACAGAAGTTTTGATAAAATCCGAAGATCGCTATCTCCTTTAATTTTTTTTTATAGCCATGTAAACTTAAATGTTCAGTCCATTTTTAACTTTTCGGAAAACTTTAAAGCTGAATTAAAAAAAAACTAGATAATATTTGCCAGTAAATTTAGATTTGATGCAACCCTACATCAATGCACGTCAAAACAAAATACTTACTTTGAGGCTACGCCTAGTAGTTTTTTTTTAAATCGAAATTAAATGATGCGATTTGGGTATTTTGGTGAAATTATTAAAAAAATTAATATAAAAGTAGCCGCCTGGCATGGAACGTGTTATGGGGGCTGAAAATATAGGAAATGACCCATTCTATACGCCAAATAATTTTGGCACACGATGCGCCAAACACCCTGTATATACCAACGCATTCAGAATTTTCGGCTCTATCGATTGGTATACTTGAAATGTTGATATCTTAAAAAAAATGTCCCTTACCTTAAACATTTTTAGTCGTCTGAATACGACTTTTGGGGAAATAAATGATTTAAAGGACGTAAATTCCTTTTAATAATACAATTCAGCCCTTACCCTAAACTGTTGGTTTTAACTTTTGAACTCATTGAACCTTACTTTGTTTTAAACTTTTTGATTTATCATAATTAGGCCCTTACGTTAAAATATGCATATAGGATATCAATTACTTTTTTTGGTGGTGATATGCATTTAATGTCTCCCACTCCTACTACACTTATTAACACTAAGTTGTCTTGTCTCTATCTTTTTTCTGTTCATTTTTACGCAGTTGGGTTTTTGACCGAGGGGCTGAAGGCTCTTCAGAAGCTGTTCAATTCCGTCATCCTCGAAGGAAAAACGCCTACGGTATGGCACAGAAGTGTGGTGATACTCTTCTTCAAAAAAGGCGACAAAACCTTGTTGAAGAATTATAGACCCATCTCACTTCTGAGCCATGTCTACAAGCTGTTTTCGAGAGTCATTACGAATCGTCTCGCTCGTAAGCTCGATGACTTCCAGCCTCTCAAACAAGCCGGTTTCCGAAAAGGCTTTAGTACACCACATACATACGCCACGGCAGATTATACAGAAGACCGAGGAGTATAGTTAGTCACTTTGCCTGGCGTTTGTGGACTATGAGAAAGCTTCGATCGAGACCTGGGCAGTACCTACTACAGTTTCTCCAACGGTGTCAAATTGACTATATCGATACATCGAAGTGTTGAAAGGCTTGTACGAAAACGCCACAATGTCGTTCCGTCTTCAGGATCAAGACTCGAAACCAGTTGCAGCAGCAGACAGGGGGAACTGAAAACTCCGAAACTGTTCACCACCTGGAGAACTGCTTCTGGACTGGAACGGATTCGGCATACATATCAACGGTGAGTAAATAACCCACCTTCGATTCGCACTCCAAAGGTTGGATACTCTACACTCGGCAGTTGTTGACAATTATAATATACCTAGTACAAACAGTCCAGTTAGGCTGGTTATAGTGTCACGAGGACCGTCCAGTGCGGATCCGCTCCACATAGCCGATCTGTAAACTTCGAGGAAGCGTTTTAGAGTAATGCGGTCCGCAGGAATCGCTCGCTCCCTAGCAGTTCATACAGATTGGCTGTGCGGAGCGATCCGCACTGACGGTCCGCGTGACACTAAAACCAGCCTTAGGTAAGTCCAACTTCGAGGAAGAGGTCAATCGTCGAATCCAACTCGGCTGGCAACGTTCAGGAAGCTTCGCGATATTCTCACGTCTGAAATATCGTACTGTCGCAAGACAAAAGTCTTTGATAACTTATGGATCTGAGACGTGGTCGCTTACTGTGGGCCTCATAAGAAGACTCAAGGTCAAAGGCGATGGAGTGTGCTATGCTCGTAGTGATTGAACCAGAAATGACGTGATCCGCAGGAGAACCAAAGTGACTGACATAGTCCGCAGAATCGCTAAAATCAAGTGGCAGTGAGTGGAGCTCGTAGCTTGCAAAGCTGATGGCCGCTGGGGCAGAAAAATTCTTGAGTGGCGACCACGAGCTGGAAGACGTAATGTGCTGCAGACCTCCACTAGATCGACCGACGATCTGGTGAAGGTTGTAGCAGGTGCCTGGATGCGGGCGGCGCAGGACCGGTTGTTGTCGAAATCCTTGGGGGAAGACCTTTGTCCAGCAGTGGACGTCATTCGGCTAAAACGAACGAACGATGATTGAAAAAAAAATCTAACTGCGTAAAAATGAACAGAAAAAGATAGAAACAAGACAACTTGTTCACAAATGCAGACGTAGGCATCATCATTGACTAAATGTTTTGTTGGTGATGTGTATTGGATGCCTCCAACTGCATTTGTGAACACTAAGTTGTCTTGTTTCTATCTCTTCTCTTCATTTTGTTAATGAAAACTCGAATGCAACCTCTAGTTACATCAGGTTTCAATGTTAAAATTGTCAAGTTACAATAATATTACTGTCGTATTTATTCTTAAATGTACCTTACAACATACATGACATTCCATACTGTGAAATTTCAACATTGTAAGGTACAGTCAAGCTCGTTTTTTTAATGTAAGGGACATGCTATCTTTTAAACTACCCATTTTTTGAAAATTTGGCGTTTATATTATGAAAGAACAGAAAATTCTAAGAAACTTTGCCATAGAAACTATTTAAATCGTAACATCACATAAAAAGATATTGAGGTATAAAGAAAAAAAAAATCGTTTTTTGGCTCTCCTGAAAAGTCGTGTTTTGTCCCTTATAGTAATTGATATTTCCACCATCGTTATGCCTTCTTTCTTGAGTTTTAAGTGTTCATAATGGGCGATTGTCATGGTGGGCGATGTAGTGAAGGACGAAGCTTAGCTCGTCCTTGGTGGGCGATTATGTTAGAGTTAGTGTAAAGTTCGTTCATTGTCCTATCACTAGATGGCACCACATGCTATGTTTGTGTTTAAGTTTACATAGTTTTACCAATAGATGACACTTGTATTTTATGTGCAAAATATTAGCCCGCGGTGTCCAGATTTTTTGCCCGGCCTTTAAATATAACCGGGACGCAATAAAGCATTGAATGCTTTCCATTTCGGACGGTACAGACATGTACCGGGCCGGTTCTCCCCTATCCGTCCCCCGGACACGGCCTGAGCCGAGGTCCGAGCCTACCGTGGCGCCCTCAGGCCGCGTCCGTAGTCCCCTCGATCGGGCCCACTAGAGTGAGCCCGCCGTAGGCTGGACTTTGGTCCAACACCGCGGTGGGCAACCCTCTAGTTGGGTTCGCCACTGATCGGGCGCCTTATGCGCTCGATACGGCCCGATCGCGAACGTCGGTCTGCGACCGACGCGGACGAGCCTGGGCTTCGCGAAGCCCACACTCGGCCTCGTCGGCACGCGCACCGACGATCGCCAAACGGCTAGAGTACCTTCTGTACTCGCCACTCTGCCCGGTGAAGCTGGAAAAGCTCCTCAAGCTACCAGCGCGCGTCCCTTCAAAAAAAAAAAAAAAAAAAAAAAAAAAAAAAAAAAAAAAAAAAAAAAGCATTGAATTCAGTTGACCTCAAGACAGTGTTTCATTCACTAGTAGTTAGTACCCAGTCAGTGGTAGGTAGGAGTGAGTGATAGCGCCTAGGAAGTGCGCAGGGTGAGGGAATTCCACCCTCCTCTATGGGAGGGTTAAAAGAAGATGGAAACGATTACATACAAATTTGGGCCAAGTTGAACAAGATAAAAATGGTGTAAATTAATAGCTTTGTAATCAGGCTTAAATTTAATTTAATTTGATTATAAAAATAATCAATAAGTGAGTTCTTATCCAATAATAAATAGAAGGTACATGATTCATACATTAGTATTTTATTTTTAACGTAGTTTTCTGAATAAAGAAAAATAAAATAAACTAAAAAGTTCATTAATCCCCATTATAAGCTCCATTGGCGTTAGCGGGGATTAATGAATAAAAAGTTCACTAATCCCCGGGATTAGTGGAATAAGACTTTGAGAGTGGTACCACGGTCTACTATACAATTCAGATTGAAACATCCTGATCATCGCTCCAAGCCCGGTCCGTTCACAATTTTAACTGACGAGGAAGAACAGCTTTTTGTTGAGTGGATAAAATAAAAATCAGTAGCAAAAAAGTATTTCCGAAGAGAAAAGAAGATTTGATAAAAGTGTTTATGGAAAGTTTAAAACCATATTTAAATATAAGCGTTTGAACTGATATGGTATGTTCCTATACAAATAAAAGTTACTTTTCTTATAACAAAGGATTTTATTTTGTTTATTTCTATCATGAATCTCTTTAAAACCTCTACATAAGACCTAGCAGCTATTTTTCAGTCTTGCGAGAACAGTGCCAATAATAGGTAATTATCACTGCCAATAAAAGGTTTGGCTATGCCAACAACTGGTATTTTGAGGTATTTTTTTAAAAGGTACACTATATTGAATAAATGATTTAATTTATTAATGATAAGTACTTTATAATATTCTGCAAAGATTGAAAGACCAATATAAATGTTTTTTTCTTTGATAAAACATATTTTTACATGCAAATTTTACCGGTTTTGTGAAGTAGCTGCTTAAAGTGCCAATAATTGGGTGGTTTACCCTATTTTGCCTTAATCTAAGAAGTGCCATCTATTGGCCAAACTACGTGAACTACCTGTCATCTAGCGCGCGGTGACATCTATCGGTAAACCACAAAACCTTAAACCGACGTCAACAGTGATGAAAATACTTCAAATTTGGGGCTTGACCCATTTCTCGCAAAATTACGAGGATTTAAGTTTTTAATTTTTAGTTTTCACCTCTTCCTTCAAAAACAAGTGAAAGCGTGGGTAGCTTAACACTAATAAGCAAAAATTTTATATCATGCGATAGCCAATAAAATTATCTATTAGCAGAAGTAGAAAACAGATACAAGTTTCATACATTTTAAGGGAGTAAGAATGGATTTAATTAGAAAAAAACATGACTTTTTTCACTTCTTTTTCAGTTATTTTCCAACACAAGAAAAACCAGGTCGTTAAGGTATGTTTTATTTGCATTTTATTATGGGGAATTATAAAACGAGCGACTAAAAAAAAACTTTGCGACTGATGATGGCATACTGTTTTAATACCTTGAGCGGTATGAATTTGAGTAAGCGAAAAAATAAAACCGACTCCAAAAAACCTACACTAAAACGTAGAAAAATAATTACTAATTACCTACTTATTTATTAGGACGAATTATTAATATTTATGTAGGTATACCATGATTGATACTTTTGGAGTCGGTGCAGGCAAACTTTACATGTTTCATAATCTTGGCACCGACTCCAGAAGTATCAATCATGGTATACCTACATAAATAATAATAATTCGTCCTAATAAATAAGTAGGTAATTAGTAATTATTTTTCTACGTTTTAGTGTAGGTTTTTTGGAGTCGGTTTTATTTTTTCGCTTACTCAAATTCATACCGCTCAAGGTATTAAAACAGTATGCCATCATCAGTCGCAAAGTTTTTTTTTAGTCGCTCGTTTTATAATTCCCCATAATAAAATGCAAATAAAACATACCTTAACGACCTGGTTTTTCTTGTGTTGGAAAATAACTGAAAAAGAAGTGAAAAAAGTCATGTTTTTTTCTAATTAAATCCATTCTTACTCCCTTAAAATGTATGAAACTTGTATCTGTTTTCTACTTCTGCTAATAGATAATTTTATTGGCTATCGCATGATATAAAATTTTTGCTTATTAGTGTTAAGCTACCCACGCTTTCACTTGTTTTTGAAGGAAGAGGTGAAAACTAAAAATTAAAAACTTAAATCCTCGTAATTTTGCGAGAAATGGGTCAAGCCCCAAATTTGAAGTATTTTCATCACTGTTGACGTCGGTTTAAGGTTTTGTGGTTTACCGATAGATGTCACCGCGCGCTAGATGACAGGTAGTTCACGTAGTTTGGCCAATAGATGGCACTTCTTAGATTAAGGCAAAATAGGGTAAACCACCCAATTATTGGCACTTTAAGCAGCTACTTCACAAAACCGGTAAAATTTGCATGTAAAAATATGTTTTATCAAAGAAAAAAACATTTATATTGGTCTTTCAATCTTTGCAGAATATTATAAAGTACTTATCATTAATAAATTAAATCATTTATTCAATATAGTGTACCTTTTAAAAAAATACCTCAAAATACCAGTTGTTGGCATAGCCAAACCTTTTATTGGCAGTGATAATTACCTATTATTGGCACTGTTCTCGCAAGACTGAAAAATAGCTGCTAGGTCTTATGTAGAGGTTTTAAAGAGATTCATGATAGAAATAAACAAAATAAAATCCTTTGTTATAAGAAAAGTAACTTTTATTTGTATAGGAACATACCATATCAGTTCAAACGCTTATATTTAAATATGGTTTTAAACTTTCCATAAACTTTATTAATGATAAGTACTTTATAATATTCTGCAAAGATTGAAAGACCAATATAAATGTTTTTTTCTTTGATAAAACATATTTTTACATGCAAATTTTACCGGTTTTGTGAAGTAGCTGCTTAAAGTGCCAATAATTGGGTGGTTTACCCTATTTTGCCTTAATCTAAGAAGTGCCATCTATTGGCCAAACTACGTGAACTACCTGTCATCTAGCGCGCGGTGACATCTATCGGTAAACCACAAAACCTTAAACCGACGTCAACAGTGATGAAAATACTTCAAATTTGGGGCTTGACCCATTTCTCGCAAAATTACGAGGATTTAAGTTTTTAATTTTTAGTTTTCACCTCTTCCTTCAAAAACAAGTGAAAGCGTGGGTAGCTTAACACTAATAAGCAAAAATTTTATATCATGCGATAGCCAATAAAATTATCTATTAGCAGAAGTAGAAAACAGATACAAGTTTCATACATTTTAAGGGAGTAAGAATGGATTTAATTAGAAAAAAACATGACTTTTTTCACTTCTTTTTCAGTTATTTTCCAACACAAGAAAAACCAGGTCGTTAAGGTATGTTTTATTTGCATTTTATTATG
This sequence comes from Ostrinia nubilalis, assembly GCF_963855985.1. Classification (NCBI taxonomy): domain Eukaryota; kingdom Metazoa; phylum Arthropoda; class Insecta; order Lepidoptera; family Crambidae; genus Ostrinia; species Ostrinia nubilalis. Next base: position 11,252,335 of record NC_087090.1, read on the forward strand.
GGGAATTATAAAACGAGCGACTAAAAAAAAACTTTGCGACTGATGATGGCATACTGTTTTAATACCTTGAGCGGTATGAATTTGAGTAAGCGAAAAAATAAAACCGACTCCAAAAAACCTACACTAAAACGTAGAAAAATAATTACTAATTACCTACTTATTTATTAGGACGAATTATTATTATTTATGTAGGTATACCATGATTGATACTTCTGGAGTCGGTGCCAAGATTATGAAACATGTAAAGTTTGCCTGCACCGACTCCAAAAGTATCAATCATGGTATACCTACATAAATATTAATAATTCGTCCTAATAAATAAGTAGGTAATTAGTAATTATTTTTCTACGTTTTAGTGTAGGTTTTTTGGAGTCGGTTTTATTTTTTTTTATAAAATTTTACTTATTTCTTGCTTTTTAGTTAACTAATTATTACCTTGATGTTACCACTGAAGGTAGGCAGTACACTGAGACCAAAAAAAATTGGTTCATAATCGGCGGAGATATTGCGTATAAAAAAGTTCATCCCCAATTTTCCACCCTTGGGGGTGAAATATTTTCTTCAAATTCGCATGAAACCACCCTTTTGATAATACCCATTCAACAAAAAAATAATCGTTCAAATTGGTTTATAATCGGCGGAGATATTGCGTATAAAAAAGTTCATCCCCAATTTTCCACCCTTGAGGGTTGTTTTTTTTATTATTAAATTTAAATGGGACCACCCTTGAGGTATTACCTATACGCCGAAAAAAGATTTGTTCAAATCGGTTCATAATTGGCGGAGTTATCGCGTAACAAACATAGAAAAAAAAAAAAAAAAAAAAAAAAAAAAAAAAAAAAAACATACTGGTCGAATTGAGAACCTCCTCCTTTTTTGAAGTCGGTTGAAAAATTAACCAAACTAACGACGAATATTGATCAATAATAAAATCCAGAACGAGCTTACAAAATGTGGGTTTTGATTATTACATTTCAGACATAAAAATACTATCCGGGCGACTAAATTACTAAGTGAGCGACTAGAAATACAGAGAGGGCAACTTTAATATGAAGGTACATTAGATTTTTCTAATTGAGGTTTTACTGAACGAACTACAAAAAAGTTAATTCTAAGCAAAGTTTTGTGAGCTGCTTCATTAATGACTAGCTGACCCGGCGAACTTTGTTCCGCCTTAATGGCAATAAATAAGCAGACTTTTTTTATTTCGAACGGGATAAAAAGTATCCTATGTCCTTCTCCTGGCTCTAAACTACCTCTCTGACAATTTTCAGCTAAATCGGTTCAGCCGTTCTTGAGTTATAAGTGGTGTAACTAACACGACTTTCTTTTATACAGTATGTCCGGGCATGTAGTGATCAAACTTTAAAGGCGTAATCTATGAACAATTTTATCGATGAAAATACTTCAAATTTGGGGCTTGACCCATTTCTCGAAAAATTACATCGATTTAAGTTTTTAATTTTTAGTTTACACCTATTCTTTAAAAAACAAGTGAAAGCGTGGGTAGTTTAACATTAATAGGCAAATATTTTATATCATGCGATAGCCAATAAAATTATCTATTAGTAGAAGAAGAAAACAGACACAAATTTCATACATTTTATGGGAGTAAGAATGGATTTAACTAGAAAAATACATTACTTTTTTCACTTCTTTTTCAGTTATTTTCCAACACAAGAAAAACCAGGTCGTTAAGGTATGTTTTATTTGCAATGTATTATTAGTATTTGAGCTATTCTACAAAACGAATGTAAATTTATTAGTCTACGTCTATTAGTTTCGACGTAATTGTTGAACAAAGATACCCCTTCCCAGCGGTTTCCATAGTAATCGGAATAGGTTGTGTGATTCTTTCAGGCAGTGCATCTTCGCATGTCGCGTGCGCTATGGAAACCGCTGGGAAGGGGTATCTTTGTTCAACAATTACGTCGAAATTAATAGACGTAAACTAATAAATTTACATTCGTTTTGTAGAATAGCTCAAATACTAATAATACATTGCAAATAAAACATACCTTAACGACCTGGTTTTTCTTGTGTTGGAAAATAACTGAAAAAGAAGTGAAAAAAGTAATGTATTTTTCTAATTAAATCCATTCTTACTCCCATAAAATGTATGAAATTTGTGTCTGTTTTCTTCTTCTACTAATAGATAATTTTATTGGCTATCGCATGATATAAAATATTTGCATATTAATGTTAAGCTACCCACGCTTTCACTTGTTTTTTAAAGAAGAGGTGTAAACTAAAAATTAAAAACTTAAATCGATGTAATTTTTCGAGAAATGGGTCAGGCCCCAAATTTGAAGTATTTTTATCGATAAAATTGTCCCTAGATTTTGCCCTTAAAGTTTGATCACTACAAGCCCGGACACACTGTATATATAGATTATTGGTTACTGATATTATATTTGAGGTCTCATGTTTTTCATTTTGATACGCTTTATTAATGAAAACTACAGATTGTTACAGCGCGCGAATTCGAATGGGGGCGGGGCGACTGTCCCGAATTTTTAACAAAATATGTATGCAAACACGTTTTGGGTCTAGCAATTCGGCTCAAACTAACAACACCGCCACTGGAAGCAAAACTGATACCTATTGGACAAAAAAGAAAACGAGGCCGGCCCGCTAAGTCCAAGCCAGCACTTATCATACAGTGACGATGAGTAGGTAGAGCTCCTCAATCCTCATACGTACCAATCAATGAACCTTATTAATAAGATTACTTTTTTTGGGTTGACAGAAGCGACTTATTTTATTTTGTTTTTTTTTGTTGATTCGATTTAAGAAAATACAAATTTATTTCATTTTTCGTAATACATTGTTTCATTTGATTACCTACCCTTAAATTTTAATGATTTATTTTTTTCGCTACTAGAATAGTGTTCCGTCAAATATTTATTTCATAAGATCATTTTTTATTTAAATGTGGGCTCATAATACGCTGCTCATAATAGTATTTTTCAAAGTAGTTTTTGCATTCGAAACACTTCATTAAAGTTAAAAATACCGCTCAGTATAAAAAAAGCATTTGCCAAATATTGAAAAAAATGCAGGACCTAACGTTGACACTCAATCAAATATTAGGTCGCTCAAATATTATGAAGCTTCTCATTTTGTATTTTAAGGAACTCAAATCTTTTTTGTAAGTTGCTGTTCTTTTGATTTTTCGTCACTCGCACTCAGTCGCTCACTTAGTAATTCTTTAGCCCACATTAATTATTTTTGACACTTACAACATAAATTTACAGTCACTCGTTTAAATACTACCCTTTTATTATTAGTATTTGAGCTATTCTACAAAACGAATGTAAATTTATTAGTCTACGTTTATTAGTTTCGACGTAATTGTTGAACAAAGATACCCCTTCCCAGCGGTTTCCATAGCGCACGCGACATGCGAAAATGCACTGCCTGAAAGAATCACACAACCTATTCCGATTACTATGGAAACCGCTGGGAAGGGGTATCTTTGTTCAACAATTACGTCGAAACTAATAGACGTAGACTAATAAATTTACGTTAGTTTTGTAGAATAGCTCAAATACTAATAATACAATGCAAATAAAACATACCTTAACGACCCGGTTTTTCTTGTGTTGGAAAATAACTGAAAAAGAAGTGAAAAAAGTCATGTTTTTTTCTAATTAAATCCATTCTTACTCCCTTAAAATGTATGAAACTTGTATCTGTTTTCTACTTTTGCTAATAGATAATTTTATTGGCTATCGCATGATATAAAATATTTGCTTATTAATGTTAAGCTACCCACGCTTTCACTTGTTTTTGAAGGAAGAGGTGAAAACTAAAAATTAAAAACTTAAATCCTTGTAATTTTTCGAAAAATGGGTCAAGCCCAAATTTGAAGTATTTTTATCGATAAAATTGTCCCTGGATTTGGCCCATAAAGTTTGATCACTACATGCCCGGACACACTGTATATAAAAGAAAGTCGTGTTAGTTACTCCACTTATAACTCAAGAACGGCTGAACCGATTTAGCTGAAAATTGTCAGGGAGGTAGTTTAGAGCCAGGAGAAGGAGATAGGATACTTTTTATCCCGTTCGAAATAAAAAAAAGTCTGCTTATTTATTGCCATTAAGGCGGAACAAAGTTCGCCGGGTCAGCTAGTTTCATATAAATGTAACCAGTCAAAGTAAGCTTTGAGGTACCCGAAGTAGTCAATATTATGATAGCAACACCGATATCAATTTTATATATAATTAACAGTAGCAGATAATTTTATTAACAGTAGCAGATATGACATAGAAACCACGGTAACAGTAATTGTTGAAATAACATGTTGTTTAGAGATTAGTAGAATAACAAATAAAAAAATATGATAACGTAAAACTTCCCACTTTCGAAAAAAAAGCATATTATCTACCTCAGCACGGGGTCACACACGAACCAACCACAGAGCTTTATTCAACGCTGTGCGTTCGATTTGCTGCTTCACTATAAGCAAGATCGTTTGTGAATTCGGATTTCGGGCGTTACAGACTCACAGCCACTTTTTTCCGAAACTCGGTAAGTAGATGTATTTTGTGACCGCATTAAGATTTTCACACACAAAAATAGAAAATAAAACTAATGTCCCCATAATTAGAACTGAAACTCAAAAGATTTTTTTTCATCAAACCCATACGTTTGGGGTATCGATATTGAGGTTTCTAATATCATTTTTTTCTAAACTGAATAGCTTGCGCGAGAGACGCTTCATGTACCTACGTTACTTCAGCTGGAAAGCTGAGTAACGTAGGTACATGAACTGACTGCTCCTAGCTAGAGTGATAATATGAGTAGAACGTATAATTATTTAGTTCCAAACGTGGCTGGTGTGTAAATGGGGTAAATGTGCGCCGCATTAGTTTGTGCGTGCTATCGTTTTGGTACAAAACGAAAAAAAAACTATTCCTGCTGAAAGTTGTTCCAGCAGGAAAATTCTAAACGAATGATCGCAAAGAGAAAAACTGCTCGAGCAGATAGCATAAAGATCTAATAATACCTACTATGTGAGCTGAGTGTTAAAATGTGTGTCCCCCCGTCCCCACACCGTCCCCCCCCCCGTCCCCCCTCTAACTTCTAAAACTCACCAGCTCGGAAGAGCCGATGGTTATGTGGGGCTCTCCTGGCCTGAAGGGCAAGGCTTACTTACCCACTAAAAACCAGTCGGGTCCCTCTGGTCGCACTTAGTGGGGCAGAAAATGCAGCATACGAGTCGGAGAATAATCCCCCGCGCAACGGCCGCAGCCTCGCTCTAATAACAGACCCCTTCAGTGGGACCCTCTCCAAAGCGCGCGGGGACTCCGCGTCCGCGCGCACTTCGGGCCTTTACTTAGTGTTAGGAAGCGACGCTCTCGCGTCCACCTCTATGAGTGATATGTACCACAGATGAGACAGGATATGTACCTACCTACATCATAAGACTGCATCATAGTTTAAGCCCAACCCACAGATGAGACAGGCCCAACCTCAGCTCTACAGACCCTTGGGACCCATCTATTGAACTGTCCCACCAAACTCATTGACAGGGGGGGCGCCACCATCGTTCAACTATACAGGATGGAATTTTGTAATGCCACCAGGAGTAAAAGTACTCTTAATACTGTAGACCCCTTTTCCTTTCCTTTTACTCAAAGAAAGATTTCCAAAAATTGAGGCTATCAGCGCAAAAGTGGTGTAACCCACAGGTGCCCACAGTTTTTTTTAGTACGGTTTTGGTGTAAAATACCTACATGCAATAGTGATGTAAGTAAGCCACCTTTTTCTGCCTGTCAACAGATGGCTCTGTAAACATTGTTTTTGCACGGAGCATATTAAAACAAAACCGAGTGGTGTAAGCCGGATACACCGTACTAAAAAAAACTGTGGGTTACGTTACACTACCACAGAATAAGTAATAGTACAGGTACACTACACCACTTTTGCGCTGATAGCCTCAATTTGCTTGCCACACACGGAAATCGAACCAACTAAAACTTGTTAAAAATTACACACTGTAGCCTGTAGGTACCTACCTATTTTTATTGCATCGATCGTTAGAGTTAAGTTTAAGGCGATTAGAGTCCTCAATCCGCGTCAAATGGGCATTTTGTAAAGCCTACTCCTCTTTTACTGCTGGACAGAAATAGTTGAATAAAATATATGTTATACAACAGTTCAAGGACTACATTTGTGACGTTTGAATTTTCGCTACGTCTCTTTGTTTTGGATTAAAAAAATAAATACGGGACATCGATTTTTTACTTAAATTCCCTACTCCTCCAAAACGGCTATGTTAATTTAAAAGATTTTTGAACGAATAGATTAGGAATTCTTTAATCTTTAAATGACACGTTGCGTTTTTCAATCGAACATTACTTTCATTCATAAATTTTACTTTTGATAAATTCCGAACGTTTTGCTGTTGAGGGGGCCTTCGCGGGGTGCGGGCGGCAGTCGGCCGCTGGCTGGCCTTCAGACGGGGAGGTTGTGTCACTCGCAGCAAACTGACATTAGCGATCAAAATGAATTTTTTCTTTGGCTGAGTTGCACCACCTGACGTGACCTAACTTTGACCGTAGCTTTGGCGATAACCGGTGTTTTTTTGTATGGAGTTTGACAGATTTTTGACTTTTGTCAAATTTAAAATAAGATGGTGCAACCTAGTCTTTGTTTGACAATAGTTTTTATGTCAGAGTTGTTCATAGAGCACGTTCAGTCAGACGATACGATTGAATTAAGGCATGCTCGGACGCTACGCTATTATCTACCTAAATAGAATCTATTAGTGTAAAAAAATCGACTCCAAAAAAAACGGCACTAGATAAGTAAAAGTTGAAAATATATTCCGTTATTTATTTACTAGGCCTTTGCAATCAGTATCCAAATTAGGAGCGAGTCAGAATCAGTAACTTAATCGATTTACGTGAAGAAAACAATTTATATTTTTCATACTTAGGCTCGGCGCAAATGGGCCATTTAGAATTAGATTTTCAATAAGTTTCTTCGCGAAAATACCACAGTTAAAAAAAATCAGATAAAGTGGTACCTATTGATAAATTGTTTTATAGAGCTTATCAAAAATGTGGATACTGATTACAAATGCCCGTATATCATGATTGATATTTTCGGAGTCGGTGACAGCCTACCTTTTCAACCGACTTCAAAAAAGGAGGAGGTTCTCAATTCGACCCGTATGTTTTTTTTTCTATGTTTGTTACGCGATAACTCCGCCGATTATGAACCGATTTGAACAAATCTTTTTTCGGCGTATAGGTAATACCTCAAGGGTGGTCCCATTTAAATTTAATAATAGAAAAAACAACCCCCAAGGGTGGAAAATTGGGGATGAACTTTTTTATACGCAATATCTCCGCCGATTACACCGGTCACCAAAATAAAAATATTTTTTTGCGCATGGATTTTACTTATTATATTCTGATTATATAAGCAAATTTATATAAAAAAGTGCGATTACATTTCGAAAATATTTGCTTTTTAAGAAGTTATAGCGATTTGAATTTTCCATCTTCATAGTAGAATGTCTCTAAAGATGCACGTCCCATTCTCATTGGGATATATTCATAAATAATTATGGGGGCTTATTCGCAAGAACAAGGGGCACGCTTTCATCAAAATATAGTGAGATTTGAGAGACGACGTTACCAAGGCCAGCATGTCGATTCTATAAAATTCTAACAAAAACTCCCTTCACCCAACGATGTTCAGAGTCCCTTCACATAAGTTACAAAATGACCTTGATTCGGAATTCTGTAAACATTTCTCAGCGCGAGTGATGAGAAGTGAACAGTGAGGCGGCCTAGGGATTGACACACGCAACAAAAATGTTAGTCGAGTTTTTCGATTCAAGTTTTTTATTTAAAATATTGGGATTTTGGCACAAAACTTGAAGTCATTATTTATTTCTTTAACTTAAATGTCTTAATCTGAACAAATTAAGGCAGATTTTACGTTAAAAACTAGAAATCTCTAATTCATAGCATATACATAATCTGTGCTCTTACAAACGAAACAAAATGTCAAATTTACTTGTTAATTGTTTACGTTTGATGTAAATTGATGTTATTGATGTTTGAGATTGAGAAATTATCATAAAGTAAGTATACATTTGTGTTTGTGAAAGTTTTATACGATATTTTTAAGTTACTTAAGTAATAATCTAATTAATTTAAAATGTTTGTGTCAAATGAGGCACGATCCTCTCACCCATCGTCAGTCCAAGTTGAAACTGTTCGAATTTATGTTAAAAAAAATGAAACCCTGGCTTAGCAAAGGGTTTCTTGAGATACACACCATTGAAGCCATTAAACAGAATAAAAATACCACATAACGAGGTTGGCAGCTTCAGTAGGAGGAACAAGCCGTGCGCTAAACACTATAAACATTACAAACAATGAACAAAGGCCAAGGTTAGTATCCGCTTATCAACATGGTTGACCCACTTAACATTCTTCAAAAGCAAACCACAAGATGTGCAACGAATGTTGGTTTTTTAAGTGTGCTCGTTGGATTCATTAATAGCCCCACCGAAATCGAAATTAAAAGAGTATTGCATGATTTTGTTCTAATTTTTTTTATATTGTAAAGACCAGTCAGATATATAAATTGACAAAAACCACCGAAGTTTGGGACTTTTTTTATTTTTAATGAAATAATCATGAACTACTTGTGCAGTTTATGACAAATTGCTTCAGTAGGTACTTTACTAAAGTGCATTTTATTTAAGCCCAAGTAATAGAGCTGTGGTTGAAACCAACCCACTAAGTTTGTTTCGGATATAGAAAACTTTATCTTGTATGGATGTTATGCCATGCACATACTTATGTCACAAATTCCATTAAAACTTAATACATTATTTTTCATACTGTCTTTTTCAGCATAACATTCCACAACTCCTCCACGTACCTACTGTTACTCCACCGCCGTCTCAACAGCGATCGGAATACGCGATATTTACTGAGAGATTCCTGTGGGTGGTAGGACAGCAGGACTTGCAGACATTGTGTGGAACGCAAAGCGGAAAGAGAAGAGACACTGACTGAAGCCCTGACTGAACTGGGAAAAGGATTGGAAGCTTTAGCAGAAGCTAATAAATGGATTAAAGATAAAATATTACTACAGCTTTATTTGTTTAATTTCTTTACTACATATTTCTATTACTGTGCCCCTCAGAAAGTAATGATAATTAGAGGTAGTCCTAATAATTATTTTAAATACGAAATACATTTATACATAGGTATATTTTTTTATTCAAAATAATTAAGATAAAACAAAAATTTTAATGAAAGTTTGTACATATCCACACTTATTATTCTTTTAGGTACATACATGGAGATGTAAAACGTTTGATTTATAGTTTGCAGAATATGAGTGCTTCTGGGGAATTATCTTCGGTACCACTCACTGGTGTCATTAGGCAGGCGCGTGGAGCATATCCTAAACCACCTAAAAAAAGAACACAAGCATCAATCACACATTACAAAAATTAAAATTGCCTCACATCCTAAGTAGTAGTGACTAACCAAGCAAAACCACTTCATCACCAGCCTTTGTACATCTCTTAAGTGTTTTTTTACTATAGGTAGGTAGATACAGTGATTTAAAATAAATCAGACTTGCATAGCACCACCATTCCACCATATTAAGTTGGATCCGCATTTGACTTATTTAGATCTATAACTGTTATCTGAAAAAAGAAATAATATTAGAAGACACATTCTTCGAGTGGTGAGGTTACAATGACATAAGGGTGAAGAAAGACCTGCTCTATCACACAAGGACATAAGTTATTTATTGTATTAAATATAAGCTTAAGGACTAAATTTCCTTGCTAATGTAACAATATTTATTATGTAATTGTATGTGAATGTACCTATTGTGAACACGTTAGCTTTATATCAAACCCTAGTGGTTTTCAAAGCTATCTAAATGCAACTATCCCAATGTAATTTTCTAAAAAAACTATTACAAAATTGATACCTACCCAATTTACCTACCAATTGCACTTTCTTGCATGGTAACCTTTGCGACAGTAAAAACGTTATCGTTCTCTGCTGGTAAATTTATTAATTACTTTACAGATTACTGCCTTTAGCCAAAAATGACAAGGTGCATAATATCTCTGAAACAAATCATTAAATTTATATTACCTATGGTATTCCAATGAGGACGAAGTATGTAATGAAATACAGACTCTAGCTACTGATACTGTATGAAGCACAGATATATGAAGATCCATGTATTCATTGTTTGAAATCTATTTTAAACTGTGTAATAATATCAATGTAATAAAAAAAATAACTACATAAGCTTACCTTTACTCGAGTTGAAATCCATATTTTGCCTTTAATAAAAAGATTCGTGTCATCCCTAATATGCATAATTTAGTTCAAATAAATATCACAAAACTTATTTTTAACACATTTGAACACTAATAAATGTAATTTTAATGCAATTTTCTAAAACTCCGTCTATTCTCGCTCACAAAATACTAACTTTTTATTTGACATTTTGGAGCGCATTCGAGTGCGAAGTGTGTTTCGGAATGAGGCTGGAATTTCCTTACAGAATGCCACTCAAAACGTCATCCCATACAAAATCTCACGATCAATTAGTTCAACCCGCTGCCGCGCCGACAAGCGTAGCGCTAGAGTAAATTCGTGCCGACGATCGAGTTTATAGAATGCAAATCTAAAAACTCATCGCGGATTTAGTTGCGATGTCTAGGTGAAGGTTTTATAGAATCGCACTGCAGTATACTGAAAGCATGATAGGGTTAGATTTTTATGCGAAAAATCTTCTATGGAACGTGACAGGAAATTAGAACTTTTCATTTTTAATAAATATTTGGACTCTGTTTTAAATTTTCTCTTGTGAGAATGAATCTTAAATGGATGTTTGGTATGTTTTAATAATTAGAAAGAATGAAAGAAAGAAAGAAAAAAATATATTTGGCAACAAATTGAATCATCTCTATGTTCATGTTTCATACATTAATTGATATAAAAGCAAATTCAGAACAATTTTTTGTTGTTATTCTTAATTCTAGGTCATAAAGCAATAAAAATAAGCTATGCATAACCCGTGCGCAAAAATGCTGTAGACAGTTGTTATGAACCAATTTGAACGATTATTTTTTTGTTGAATAGGTATTATCAAAAGGGTGGTTTCATGCGAATTTGAAGAAAATATTTCACCCCCAAGGGTAGAACTTTTTTTTAATTTTTTTTTTGTGTTCCGTGTTCACGCATTTGAAGTCGGTTTTTTTTTTTTTTTAAAGTTATGGTGATTCGTTTTGGAGTTGGTTTTAATTTTTGGTGAAAATTAATTTATTTCATGCCTTTAGTAGACTATAGGTACTCAATAGACCTTGTTGTTGCCACTGAAGGTGCATAGGTACACAGTACATTGATACCATATTTTTCATGTTAAGTGCAAATAAACTTCCCTAAATTACCTAACCATGAAACGTACCTATAGGCTATAATAATTAAAAAATTTCGTCGATAAAAACTGAAATCCTCTTATAAGATGATGAATTTTGGGAGCATGTCATGAAACTAAAATTATTAGCATACAAAAACTTGTTTTAAAAAAAAAGTTTTTTCTTTTAATTTATTTTTTTATTTATGATGCGGAACTTGCTGCGGCGTACACTGGCATTCCAGCTCTATCATCAGATCGACTCCATGTCATCACAATATTGCATTGTCATCCGAATTACATGTATAGCCTGACCAGGAACATAAAAACCCTGGCATAGAGGCGCGTCAATTGCATTTGATAGTGCAACACTGAGTACAGTCGAACCTGTGTTAAATTAATAGGCTAACTTTATGTATCAGGATTCAGGATTACGGGCTAATTTGATATTTTCATAAATGAAAGAAAAAATATTATTATAGGTAACCTGATTTAAATAAATTAAATGAAACCATCAATCGAGCTAGTAGAATTTATTTTATTATTCATCAATAATCAAATTCAGAACTTGAATATTCAACTGCAATGTCTGCTCATGAACGCTTCAAACTCGGTACTTCTTTCCCAATCCCATAAAATTCAACACTTAGAAAGTGACAAAAAAATTTAAAATAGGTAGTTGAAACATACCACAGCTAATTTTCATAGTGGACTGTACTATACGATAAACATGTCAGTCAATTTGACAACCTTTGTCGGAAACATTATTCAATGAAAATATTGTCCGAACCCTTAGTATTTCTCTTCGACAAATACTTTAACACATTGTGAACCACTTTTCTTTCACGACTATAAAAATATTTTAGCAATTTAATTTATAAAACCAATTGCGCACATTTAAAATAAAGTTTGTTTACACTTTACAGCAATAGACTGACATGCAAGGTGACATGTCAATGAAGTTTTCAGTTACTGTTGCCATTAAAAGAAATTAGTACCATTAGTTTTCCGCAACATGGCGAGGGTTTTTATGTTCCTGGTCAGGCTATATATCCAAAATTCTAACTCAATCAGTTGTTGAAGGATTTCTAATAAAAAGACGAGATTAAACACATTTTCAGTTTATTCTTCACAAGTGACACAAAGAGAATGACAATAGACAAAAGAAGAAACATTTGCTTTTTTAAACCATAGACAATACTACTATGTGTTCCAATACCTACAGTTGTCGTCAGGAAGTTGGTCTAACAAATTCAGCTTGCAAGATTCCACCCGAAGTTACCTACATATTACATGTTCAAATTTCGAGAACTGCTGAACCGACAAAAACATTAGAAAATTTACGAAAAAATAAAAAATAAAATATCCCGTACAAAATGTTCATGGATTGTGTTATTTTTACTAAATACCTTTACGCCTGAGTTAAATGACACCGACATCAAGGTTCATCAATTCAAGTTTAAAATAATAGGCAGTAATGTCATGAAAAAAGAGCTTCTATTCTGTATCTACCTATGCCCGTGTAATTTTGATCGGTGTCAAATCGGAGTTTTCGTGCGGGGTGCGCGGGTGTTTCGCGCGGCGTGAAGGTCAAACGCCCAAGGTCATTGAGGACTCTAATCGCCTTAAGGATGCAATCTCTCTAATAAACTTGATAAATCAAATGAAAGGAGGAAAACCATAAAATCTTGAATTACTTTAATTATTTACAGAAAATTGTAAGGTATAGTGGTGATTTTTCGAAAATCTTTAAATGCAGTTCTCTTTCTTTTCAAAAATAAAGGAATGTTGTCTGAGTAAAAATTTCTATCTACAGTAAGAGTACTTTCCCTCCAGGTGGCATTACAAAATTCCATCCTGTCCTGTATCGTTTCCAACATGGCAAAAACGGTATTGACGGTGGCGCCCCCTGTCAATGTCACGGTCAATGAGGGTTTTCGCGAATGAAAAATCCGCCAGATGGCAATACGTAGACGCGAGGTCCAAATGCTGCATGATTGGTTATTTTTGACATGACATTGATAGATATGTCAAAATCCAAAAATCACGCAGCAGTCAGACCCCACATCCACGTCCCGCCATCTAGCGGATCTTTCATTCGCGAAAACCCTCATTCAGTATTTATTATTGGGTCTCTAAACGGGTTACCGTATATAGAGTGTGTATGTGTATACAGGGTGTTAGGTAAATGGGTATATGAGCCGACACTAGCCCATGTTAACATGGACATATAAATGGTATGGTGAAGTCAGAAATTTGATATCATCATTATAATTTTTTTAATTTTCATACAAAATAAATTTTATAAAATCAGAGCCCCGATTACGGTATTTTTTAACGTCAACAATCCAGACACGCTTCTCGATTCTGCGATACGATTGGTCGTTCAACAGCGTACGTCAGCTGTTTTGACCAATCGTATCGCAGAATCAGAAACGCGTCTGGATTGTAGACGTTATAAAAGTTACCGTAATCGGGGCTCTGATTGCTTTATCCCGAGACCAAGTTCTGAACAGCGCCGGTGCACATCGCAGAGAGATGACCGTTTTTTCATGTCAACCTCTCTATGAAATCGTCATTTGACTGGTATCGAAGTCCAGCAAGAGCTCAAAAATGTTCGTAGGATAGCTGTTAGCAAGTGGTCAGTTCGTCTAAGATATAAGCGATAGAATTTGACTCAAAAAAGGCCTGCCACAGGCTCGAAACTGACGGCGGGTCACCGACAAACAAACCTCAAATTAATATGGGCACGTATTACGTTTTTTTATTTTTTTTTCTTAAATTATTCAAGCATCTGAAATTCATCATTTCATGTTGAACTGATGATGGGAGGTAAAACTCCTTAACGTTTACGAGTTGGAGAATAATTCTTTAAATATTACAGGTACGAATAGACCGACATTTGTATTCTTTCAGGTTATTAAGGTTGGCTGATGATGGAAGCCCATCAGATACGGGGGTGTCTGGTGGCGTCTAAAGAGGCCGCGACGGCGCAGCACGTGTCCTGCGTGCCGCTCGCAGGAGGTTGAAGGCGTAATAACGCCTTGGTTGGGCTGGGCTTGGTTTAAGCGAGTGAAATGCCGAGCAGGGAACGCGGACGAATGCTTGAGGCAAAACGCCGATAGTGATGGCCCGCGTTCCCGACTCATATGGCTACCGAGGGCAACGTCAGGTTTTTAGTGGGTAGGCCCTGCCCTTCTGGCAGGGAGAACCCCACATAACCCACTAACCGCCCCCGCGGCTGGTGGGTATACAAATCAATGTATTTTCTGACGAAAAAAAAAAAAAAAAAATGATGGAAGACTGACATTTTAGGTTGCCAATTTACTAACCTGTAATTTGTAGGGAAGATGTTTTTTACACCTAACATGGGAAAAATATTGCGTGGCGCAGCACGGTGTAGGTGGGGAAATTCATATGCCTGAGTGTTCTTAGTTCTTACTCTAAAGGTTCGACCAAAGCAATGCGCCATCGCCATCGCTCTTTTGACAGGGCGCGGTACAGAGCACCACTCGCGGCGTTGACGTCCGCGCATAGCCCGACACAACACCATGTATTTATATTAAGATGCGTATATTTGAATTTCGTATCATAAGATGTTATCTTATTAAATTATTTGCAATATCGCTCAGTATCTTAAGATGCTTAAGATAAATATACAGTGTGAGTCACGTTAAAGTGTACATATGAAAACAGATAAAACTGGACTTATTTTTATCGACAAAAAAGAGGTCAAAAATTTTTTGAGATTTTTTTTAAATTTTTTATAGATTTTTTTTTCTTCCAATTACTTATTGTAAAGAAAACGTAATAACTTTTAAACTAAGCGGTATATCCTGGTAAAATAAAAACAGTAATAATCCCAACTAATATTATAAATGCGAAAGTAACTCTGTCTGTCTGTCTGTCTGTCTGTCTGTCTGTCTGTCTGTTACGCTTTCCCGCTTAAACCTCGCAACCGATTTCCCAACTAATATTATAAATGCGAAAGTAACTCTGTCTGTCTGTCTGTCTGTCTGTCTGTCTGTCTGTCTGTCTGTCTGTCTGTCTGTCTGTCTGTCTGTTACGCTTTCCCGCTTAAACCTCGCAACCGATTTTGATGAAATTTGGCATAGAGATAGTTTGAGTCCCGGGAAAGAACATAGGATAGTTTTTATCCCGGTTTTTGAAACAGGGACGCGCGCGATAAAGTTTTTCTGTGACAGACAAAATTCCACGCGGGCGAAGCCGCGGGCGGAAAGCTAGTGCTAAATAACAGGCGATATTGAAAAAATACATAAAATACCCAGAAAATGCCAACAATTAATAAAAAATGAGACTTTTTGACAAAAATCTGCTTAAAAATTCGTATTTTTTTGGTTATTTGATAAATTTCTCAAAAAAATGCCCCTATAACAGGTGGTTTTTATTACTTCGTATTATTCTCTATCGTATTATCTTTGTAAACCCAAAAATCGCATGTCTCTATCCCTATCACAACATTTGCTATGATCGTTTGAACAAAGGCCTGCCACAACATTATTCTCCGCTACAGGTAGAGACAATTTTAATTTTAACTAAAATGCTTATTTTACTTCGAAATCTTTTGTTTTTATTTGAAATCTAACTTGTCTTTATCAAAGTTACAAATCTAGAGCCATTTTCAGTTTCGTTGTTAACGAAGCGTTGAATGGCGCGCCCGGAGAGGCTTACTTCAAATAATCATTGCAAACGTTGTGATAGGGATAGAGACATGCGATTTTTGGTTTTACGAAGTTAATACGACAGAGAATAATACAAAGTAATAAAAACCACCGGTTATAGGGGCATTTTTTGGAGAAATTTATCAAATAACCAAAAAAACACGAATTTTTAAGGAGATTTTTTTCAAAAAGTATCATTTTTTATTATTTGTTGGCCTTTTTTGTGTATTTTATGTATTTTTTTAGTATCGCCTGTTATTTAGCATTATTACTGTTTTTATTTTATCAGGATATAACGCTTAGTTTAAAAGTTATTACGTTTTCTTTACAATAACTAATTGGAAGAAAAAAAATTCGATAAAAAATTAAAAAAAAATCTCAAAAATTTTTTGACCTCTTTTTTGTCGATAAAAATAGGTCTAGTTTCATCTATTTTCATATGTACACTTTAACGTGACTCACACTGTATATTAAGTTCGTCGTGTGTGATGGTTCATAGGATTTCTATGGTGAGCGATATTCTAAAATATGCTCTAAGATAATATATTATATTTTATATTATCTTGGCCGTGTGTGACGCGCTTCATTTTTATACAAGTGTATCAAATACATGTAGAAACACACAAACTTGCAGCTATCGAAAAACAATACAAACAAAGGGCATCATCCACGTTTCATATATTTTTGGTCCAAAATCAAAAGTGCCGGCCAACAAAAAAAAGTGCTGCATTCTGACAGAATACGTCTGCCTTATAGTTCCAAAATACTGGACTGTCCTGTCGATGACATTGACAGTGGGGCGCCACTGTCAATACCGGATCGCTGGTTCAGATTTTTGCCATGTTGGAAACCATATAGTTGAACGATGGTAGCGCCCCCCTGTCATTGAGTTTGGTGGGACAGTTCAGCGTGGGTCATCTATAGCATTTGTTACTATGGCACCAAAGCCGTAGCTCCACTGTGCGTCTAGTATTTGAGATCTAAAAGTCATCGACTATTCATACATTTTTTGTTCAAAATCAAAAATGTCGGCCAATAAAAAAAAGTGCTGTATTCTGACAGAATACGTCCGCCTTAGCATTTGTTACTATGACACTAAAGCTGTAGCACCACTGTGCGTCGTAGCATTTGAGATCAAAGTCAGTCGTTTCATATATTTTTAGAACTCAAATACTACGATGCACAGTGGTGCTACAGCTTTGGTGCCATAGTAATAAATGCTAAGGCGGACGTATTCTATCAGAATACAGCACTTTTATTTTTTGGCCGGCATTTTTGATCTTGGACCAAAATGGATGATGTCCTTTAAAGTAATAAAAACCCTCTGTTGACTTGTCGGTTGCCTTAACTGAATGCCAGCGCCGGCGCCGTTTTGACTGCCGGCAGCGTATCACGTGGTATCACCGCCGGTTTCCAATGGCGATATTTTTGGGAACCGGCGCCGGCAGCGGAGGCACTCCCTTTCTTATTTCATCCTTTTTATTTGGTGGCAATGCAGATTTCTACAAGCCGTAAAACTTTAAAAAAAGATGTAATGACAGTGACAGATGATAAATCTGTGAAGCTGAGCTGACAGACAACTGTCAGTGTCAATACCTGTCATAGCTGTGCGGCAGTAGGTACGTACTTTGGCCGAAAGAATTGAAACCCTCCTCGTGTATGTAATTAATACATTTTTATAATTTCTATTTCACTTGGTCCAAAAAAACGATATTACTCATATCAAGATTTAAAAAAGTGTAACAAAAATTATAGTATGTAGTATGAAACAAATTACCAGACTTTGCTTTCATAATTTTTAATCCAAACACTAAAAATGCAAAACGTGAATGAAATATTAACTCCAGGAAGTAATAAAGATCCTACCGATTTTGTGGATGCATTCAGTTCGATTAATGAAAGACCAGTTGATGACATATCCTTGGAGTTCTTCTACAGGCCGCATACTATTACTCTCCTGGCAGTGTCCATTGCATCAGTTATCTATTCAGCGTTTGTCAGGTGAGTGACACTTAATATTTTGTCCTAGCTAGACCCTTCTTAGAACTTTAACAACTTTTTAATAATAAAGTATTAAAATGACAAAATTCCAGTTGGTTACTCAGTAACTTATCTATAGGAATTCTCATAAATTTTTCTAAGGCTTTATATGCAAAGTTTTTATAATAATTCAATATTAAACAATGTACTAGTGCTTTCACATTAGGGCATTAGAAGCACAACAGCAGTTTTTACAATGTGTATAGGCATGCATCCGCTGTCACATAGTATGAGATTTTCGGCAGCGCGTCTGTTGCGTGTTTGTCGCGCTGCTAAATCGCCTAAATGTGAAAGCGCTCTAAAGAATGTAATCTGTTTTGTTTTCCAAATAAATAAATATTTTATTACTGTACAAAATCAGCTTAGATACATGTCGCAGTCGGATTGTATAATCTACCGTTTTACATTACAGCTAGGCATTTTCCATTACAGCTCTGTTTTGTAATACGGCGGTTCAACGTTTAGCTTGATTATCATTGCTATACGTTCTTCAATACGGCAGCCCACATTTAGCCGTATCATACTACTATTTAAATTTTAGGGTGACCATACTTACAAAATAAAACAATGTTTAATGAAAACAAATTTTAATAAGACAGATTTTAAGAATTATTATCCTTGTTACAGTATACTAAATAATAGATATATTTGGCTTCAGTAATTTTTTTACTTATACAGGGTGTGGCGTAAATAGTGGTCCAAAGCAGGGTTCGAAAGGATAATTATCAATGATAATTATCACAATAATTATCTTAATAATAGGTGGATTATCTTGATAATAATAGGTGGATATAATTATCGGTTGATAACAGGGTTCGAAAATATCCGATATTTATTATAAATATCAAAATATCGGATATTTATGATATATATCCGATATACAGGGTGTTAGGTAAATGGGTATATGAGCCGACACTAGCCCATGTTAACATAGGCATATAAATGGTATGGTGAAGTCAGAAATTTGATATCATGATTTTAATTTTTTTAATTTTCATACAAAATAAATTTTACAAAATCCGATTTGTATGAAAATTAAAATAGTCAAAATGAAGATATCAATTTTCTGACTTCACCATACCATTTATATGACCATGTTAACATGGGCTAGTGTCGGCTCATATACCCATTTACCTAACATCCTGTATATCAACTTTGATATATATCAATTTTGTATGAAAGCCATAGTATTATTTTATTGTATTATTCATGAATACTATTGCATATGTGTTACATAAACATGTTTTTAAAACTTTAAATCAGACAAATAAAACAAAAACATAAAATATTCTTTTAAATACGGCAAAATCAACTAAAAAAATAAAAATCTTATGTCAAAAAGTACAAATACAGTAACAAAGGACAATGACCAAAAATGTGTGGAGTGTGGTCCAAATGTCCACCACTAACGAGACCTATGTAGTAAAATAGTCTACTAAATACTGATTCATTATAACCAAATCGCAATCAAAAATTCTCGCTAAAAGAAAAAAAAATAAGCTCAGTAGAAAGACAACAATATTGGAATTATGGTCGGGTGGTCGCTCCTCCGCCCCTATTGGTTGTAGGGTGATGTTATATAACCTAAAACCATCCTTGATAAATGGGCTATCCATAACAAAAATAATTTTTCAAATCGGACCAGTAGTTCCTGAGATAAGCGCGTAAACTACTACAATTTTTCATACGGTCATAAGTTTTTACTGACAGCTTATTTTTTTTTCGTGCCATACTGAAAGTTAATCTCTATTTAATGGACTATAAGCCAATATAGGTCTCATTAGTGGTGGACATTTGGACCACTTTTGGTCATTGTCCTTTTAAAAGTTGATATATATCATCAAAACCGGCTTGATATATATCGGATATATGTATATCCGATTTATATATCCTCGAACCCTGGTTGATAATAACAAAAAAATGCGCTCATGAAAGTGAACTGTATTCGAAGTTTTCGAACGTGTATTTCCGCACTCGCGTCTAGTGGTGGACGTTTTTTAACATACCTACATACGGATTGGTCAAAACAGTTGACGTCAGCTGTTTTGACCAATCGTATTGCAGAATCGAAGAAGCGCGTCTGTATTGGAGACGTTCAAAATTACCGTAATCGGGGCCCTGCAACAATCACTCGTTAACTAGCTTCAAAATATTTATCTATTTTCCACAACGCTTTATGCAACTAGCTATGGATAACTTGACAACAATCAGTAACCAAAAACATAAAGCAACATTCTCAATGTAACATCAGAATTTCGTTTTCTTATGAAACAATATGACAAATGTATTGTTATGTTGATAATTATCCGATAATTATCTCATAATTATCACGAAGTAGTTATCTTGATAATTTCGAACCCTGGTCCAAAGCATAGGAGTCGATACACTGTACACTGAGGTACCACATACCAGTATTAAAAAAAAAGAATTGTCACGGATGTTAAAAAAAATATTATTTTCAAAATTGGTTCCTTGCGTTACAAGTCTATACTTCTAACTAATATTATAAATGTGAAAGTAACTCTGTCTGTCTCGCTTTCACGCCTAAACCACTGAACCGATTTTGATTAAATTTGGCAGGGAGATAGTTTGAGTCCCGGGAAAGGACATAGGATAGTTTTTATCCCGGTTTTTGAAAAAGGGACGCGCGCGATAAAGTTTTTCTGTGAAAGACAAAATTCCACGCTGGCGGAAAGCTAGTATGAGGTCATTCCGTTTATGCCCGATGTCCCCCACTATTTAATTTTGTCCACCACTGGTGGACATCGAGAAAAAAAGTTGCAATGTCCACCAGTGGGGGACAGCGCTACTTAAATCTTCCCGTTGGACCCGGAACTTTTTTGGTTTCGATGTCCACTACTGAGGGACAGAGCAACTCATTTCTTCTCAGTGTCCACCAGTAGGGCCCAACGGGAAGATTTCAGCGCTGTCCCCCACTAGTGGACATTGCAACTTTTTTTCTCGATGTCCACCAGTGGTGGACAATTAGTGGGGGACATCGGGAATAAACGGGTCATTCCATCGTTTCGGGTGTTACGTTCGTACTTCTAGTCCAGTCATTTAAGCTTAAATTAGGTAAGAATCTCGGAATTCGAGATACCCAGCTGTAAGTCTGTAAATACTTGTATATTGACACCCTAAAAGTTGTCTCAAAACCTACATATGGTAGGGTGTAAGCAACTATTAAATTTTAAGGTCAAAGGTCACAAAAATCGTTTTTTTTTTGCGCTTTTTTTGGAAATATCTCATTTCTTATGGGTTTTTTGCTATTTGTATTTATTATCAATATTGTAGAATACTAAATTCTCTACAAATTTTGTTCAAAAAAATTTTTTATACGGTGCACAGTATGTTATGAGACTGTATTGACATTCGATTTACAGTCAGACTGTAATTGTCCACCACTGGTGGACATCGAGAAAAAAAGTTGCAATGTCCACTAGTGGGGGACAGCGCTGAAATCTTCCCGTTGGGCCCTACTGGTGGACACTGAGAAGAAATGAGTTGCTCTGTCCCTCAGTAGTGGACATCGAAACCAAAAAAGTTCCGGGTCCAACGGGAAGATTTAAGTAGCGCTGTCCCCCACTGGTGGACATTGCAACTTTTTTTCTCGATGTCCACCAGTGGTGGACAAAATTAAATAGTGGGGGACATCGGGCATAAACGGAATGACCTCATACTAGCTTTCCGCCAGCGTGGAATTTTGTCTTTCACAGAAAAACTTTATCGCGCGCGTCCCTTTTTCAAAAACCGGGATAAAAACTATCCTATGTCCTTTCCCGGGACTCAAACTATCTCCCTGCCAAATTTAATCAAAATCGGTTCAGTGGTTTA
Organism: Ostrinia nubilalis; assembly: GCF_963855985.1. Classification (NCBI taxonomy): domain Eukaryota; kingdom Metazoa; phylum Arthropoda; class Insecta; order Lepidoptera; family Crambidae; genus Ostrinia; species Ostrinia nubilalis. The sequence goes on from NC_087090.1 coordinate 11,274,324, forward strand.
GGCGTGAAAGCGAGACAGACAGAGTTACTTTCACATTTATAATATTAGTTAGAAGTATAGACTTGTAACGCAAGGAACCAATTTTGAAAATAATATTTTTTTTAACATCCGTGACAATTCTTTTTTTTTAATACTGGTATGTGGTACCTCAGTGTGTAAACAAATCTAGGAAGTCGAATTTAGCCTACCTTTAATAATTTTCTCATCGATTTGAAACCTATGTACAGTTTGTCTATAAAGTCGTGACATAAAATGAGGGCGCTTTTTTTCTTCATGTAGCAACCCTATACAATTTGACCAAATGAGTTTGATACTAGGGCAATTTAGTTAAGGGTAGATTTTTCTATCCTTAGATATCTTTTGACTGATCAATAAACTTGTCATTTTGACATATTTTCCATACTGAAACTGTCAATGTGCCAATCTTATTCCTTAGTTAAAAGTTATCCGACGATTGAAAAATCAGCCCTTAACCAATTTAGACGACGATATTTTGTTTTTGTTTTTATACAGTAGGTACCTAATACCTATGCTTATGAGAGGTTTTACCAAGCATTTTTGTTGAATCAGCATAATAAAAAATGCATTATACATAGTTAATAAGGACATTTATTAATCACTTTCATCATCGGATTCCAAATTTTCGATGTTATGAAAAGTTTCGTTGCCACTTTCATAAGCAGCGCTGTCATCATTCACATCATCATCTTCGCTGCTGTTATTATCGCCTAAGCAAATAACCAATTGTCTTGGTACAGGTCCATAAATATAATGGAAGGCTCATGAAGATTTGGTATTAGTTTTTCTTTAATCCACTTCGTGAAGTTATGCGCATTCATTTCTGAATGGTAGTCTTCCAAATTATTTCTGCCAGTGAATATGAGGAGGCAGTTTGGCACAAACCCCTTTTCGCTTCCAGCATGGACTATGATGTAACGCTTTCCTTTGAAAATGTATTTTGTGATGCCTTTGATGTTTAGAGATTGCGAACATTTTGTGACCTGGTGGAAAAATAAATAGATTCTTGTTAGTGAAAATTTTATAAAATTATACATCTACAGGGTGTTAGGTAAATGGGTATATGAGCCGACACTAGCCCATGTTAACATGGTCATATAAATGGTATGGTGAAGTCAGAAATTTGATATCATCATTTTAATTTTTTTAATTTTCATACAAAATAAATTTTATAAAATTCGATTTGTATGAAAATTAAAATAATTAAAATGAAGATATCAATTTTCTGACTTCACCATACCATTTATATGACCATGTTAACATGGGCTAGTGTCGGCTCATATACCCATTTACCTAACACCCTGTATACTCATATTATTAAGAAGAAAGATTTCATTTTTGGTTTGTTTGGATGGGGGTTTAAGGGTGTATAAGAGGGAGGGGGAGGGTGCAATTAAAATTATTTCATTATTACAATCTAAAAAAAACTGCTTAACATAGTCTATAATATTATATAGGTTACCTTGTATGAAGAATGAATATAGCTCACATCAAACAAAAAACATGCAAAAGATGAAAAATGTTATTAACTTACCTCTTTTTGTACCATGTAAAAAATTATATTTTTTGGCGCAGAGCACAAATATTAAAATTATCCATTTCTTTCTTTGGTTGGCCTTGCCTGTGTTTCCCAGGAGTTCTAAATTTTCCATTATTCTGAAAACCTTCATTGACTATGCGCTTAACTGTACTCTCTGATTTTCCTGAAAAAAAAAATTCAAAGTTTTAAGGGATGGAAAGAATAACTACAATACCTAACTAATATTATTTATTGTTAAAGATTTACCAACAAGATATCATTTCACATGCATTTAATAATAAGAGCTAAATCATAATCATAAAAAAATATTTCAACAAATTATTATTTTTGTAGACGGACAACTTGATGTGAAAGTGATGTCATACAGTTATCAATGGCCAAAGCGAACGGGTAATATAGATATGAAGCAATTAATTCAAATTCAAAATTCGTAGAAAACTTGACTGAATTAATATATCAAAAGAAATGGTCGTACTACAATATTACGTACTTACAATGAAAATTTAACCTAAAAATGTCCTATGTAAACAATGCCTGTTTTGGTCACCAAATCGCAAAATGCAGTAAATTTGTTACTTTAGGTAGATTATAAACAAGCAGTAACACGATTACGTACCCGTCAAAGATGCTGTTCGCCCATAAAAAACATCAAAATCCCACAAAATTTGACCAGCTTGGTACTCCGCGGAACATTGCTGGAAAACTTTAAAAATCACTTTCCGCGTGGCACTCCAATTTACTTTACTCATTGTTTATACTTTTCTTCGTAGCTGAGTAATAATTTACAGGAGATTAGTCAAACAATAAAAACCACAAAATGAAAATCGTTCCACAACTTGTTCTCGATGACAGCTGATGTACATATGTTTGGTGATCTTTGGTGTTGCCAGACACATGAATAATGTTAGTTCCTCAAACATTCATGTCACATGAATGTTAATATTTTAATTTTCATACAAATCGAATTTTATAAAATTTATTTTGTATGAAAATTAAAAAAATTAAAATGATGATATCAAATTTCTGACTTCACCATACCATTTATATGACCATGTTAACATGGGCTAGTGTCGGCTCATATACCCATTTACCTAACACCCTGTAGATGTATAATTTTATAAAATTTTCACTAACAAGAATCTATTTATTTTTCCACCAGGTCACAAAATGTTCGCAATCTCTAAACATCAAAGGCATCACAAAATACATTTTCAAAGGAAAGCGTTACATCATAGTCCATGCTGGAAGCGAAAAGGGGTTTGTGCCAAACTGCCTCCTCATATTCACTGGCAGAAATAATTTGGAAGACTACCATTCAGAAATGAATGCGCATAACTTCACGAAGTGGATTAAAGAAAAACTAATACCAAATCTTCATGAGCCTTCCATTATATTTATGGACCTGTACCAAGACAATTGGTTATTTGCTTAGGCGATAATAACAGCAGCGAAGATGATGATGTGAATGATGACAGCGCTGCTTATGAAAGTGGCAACGAAACTTTTCATAACATCGAAAATTTGGAATCCGATGATGAAAGTGATTAATAAATGTCCTTATTAACTATGTATAATGCATTTTTTATTATGCTGATTCAACAAAAATGCTTGGTAAAACCTCTCATAAGCATAGGTATTAGGTACCTACTGTATAAAAACAAAAACAAAATATCGTCGTCTAAATTGGTTAAGGGCTGATTTTTCAATCGTCGGATAACTTTTAACTAAGGAATAAGATTGGCACATTGACAGTTTCAGTATGGAAAATATGTCAAAATGACAAGTTTATTGATCAGTCAAAAGATATCTAAGGATAGAAAAATCTACCCTTAACTAAATTGCCCTAGTATCAAACTCATTTGGTCAAATTGTATAGGGTTGCTACATGAAGAAAAAAAGCGCCCTCATTTTATGTCACGACTTTATAGACAAACTGTACATAAGTTTCAAATCGATGAGAAAATTATTAAAGGTAGGCTAAATTCGACTTCCTAGATTTGTTTACATACTTTTTTAGTTAGTTACTTACATACAACTTAAGTTAATATAAGAGTGTTAAAAAAGAAAAAAGACTCGACTTGAGAACCTCCTCCTTTTTTTTAAGTCGGTTAAAAACAATGTGAATGTGACTTTTTAGAACCTTCAACACTATGCACATAACAGGCGGGATTCGAAACTTTTTAGACATGAATTATTCCTTCCAAAATTGTCGACCCTAGACGCGTAAAAATTTTATTAAGACGTTTTATGTTTTTTCTCAAATATATCACTGAGTTTAAAGCTGATTTTATAAATACAATTAGATTAAATATCAGACTATATCTTGCAATTAAAAATGTTTGCATATATTAAGGTATAATTGAGAAAAAAAATAAAAACAAAAATCACTAAAATCATTTTTCCTAATTAACTGAATGCGTTTACGAAGCACTTAATACGCTTATTACGTGTAGTTTTAAGAGCTCTATGAAGTATTATAACAATTCTGAATTAAATGTTATTAGTTAACGAGTGAGAATATTTTTGCATAATTTTGAAGTAAAAAAATAGGTAACTTTGAATTTTTATACCGCGAAAACTACGTGGAATTTTCAAACGGGAGTTTTACTATCATGTTTGTATAACTGAGCTCTATACGTTTCATCAAATCAATGAGAATGTCCGTTTATACAGTCCCATAACACACTGTGCGGTGAACCGTTTTCGAGATAGAGGGCGGCCGCTAGTACTTATCCTCCTGAGACCCCCGGTGTCACTCGTGACACTTGAGTATATATTTTTTTTACAGCGCCATTTATTGATATTTATAAAAATTAACAAAAGTGTGTGAAACGTTGGAATATATCACATATCCAAAAAATTGCTATGCCTCGCACGAAAGGGTTTTTGATTTTGTAAACATTCATTGAAATTTTGAATTCGCGCGACCTCCGACATGACACATTCCAAGAAAAGAAAATATTATTTAAAACATTTTTTTTTATAATGTTTTGTGTTTTCTGCGTGCTACGGTAATATATATATCTCTCAGATTGTGCGATAAAACTATTAAAATGTCTCTATTGTAATAAGTGTTTTCGTCAATTAATTCGAGTGTCACTGGTGACACTTTGGGCACTCGTGACTTGAAATATGGTCCTTTTTAGGATTGTCTGATGGTAACGTCAAGTCAATGTTATGCAACTTTGATGAGACAGATGATGAAAAAATTGATGCTCCGTCCTCAGAGCAGACCCTGGATATCATCTAAGACCAGAGTACTTGTCAATACCAATCAAATGAGTCAAAACTCGACAGAGTTACATCGTTTAGTCACAGAGTTTCTATGGCTACCTTCCGTCTCCATCATCAGATCAGCTCCATGACCTCATTATATTGAAGTTTCATCTGAGTTACATGTCTATGCAAAATTTCAGCTCAATCGGTTGGCAGGAAGTAGCTCTAATTCAGCTTCCAAAATTTTACTCAAACATACATGCACACAACTTTGCAAGTTAAATTAAAGTTTTTAATAACAAGTTCAATAAAAGCTGTTAAAAATTAAATCTTATATGATTCTAAACAATTGCAGATCAATTTGAAACTAAAAACACAAATTTTGCCATACCTGAAGTAATTAAAATATTAATTAATTCAAGCCCGTTTTAATGTCTTTAAAACCCGTAGTGTCACTGGTGACACCCCCCATTTTGGCGTATGTAGGGGGGCTAGATTTTTTTTCGCATTTTTTGTTAGTTGTACATATGAAACTTAGCCTGCCTTCCAAAATTCAAGACAATCCGACAATTTTTAGGGGTCTGGGTCTCAGGAGGTTATAATAAATCTGTAGAGAGGTCAATGAAGAATGTTCACTAATTTTGTTTTTTAGCTTTCTGTATTCTCTGTTAAAAATAAAAAATACACGTGAAAGAATTATTTCGATACGTCAATTAGTTTCCAAGATATTGAATTTTAAAAGTGCGGGCGGCGGCCGGCCCGCCATTTTATGCGCGTGACGTCATATTACAGTGACTGGCTCATATTTGTATGGGTGGAATCTTGCAAGCTGAATTAAGACCTACATCCAGGCAACCAATTAAGCTGAAATTTCGCAAACACATGTGATTTGGATGACCATGCAATATTATGATGACATGGAGCTGATCTGATGATGGAGCTGGAAGGTGGCCATAGGAACTCTATAATAAAACGACTTAAATGCATCGAGTTTGGGCTCGTTCGTTTTGTATTGATGAGTCTTTTAATTCTATATAGTAATCAGGGTCTAATGATGAAGCTGGAAGGTAATTCGCAATAAAACGACACAATCGCATCAAGTTTGGGTTTGGTTCAATTTTAATTTCTGTGATGGGTCTGGATGTTAATATGTATGATAAGTTTGTATTTACAAAAGAAAATGTATTTAAGTATGTTTATATCCGTTTTCTAGTGAGCGGACACTGTGAATGTACGTCACGCGGGGTCACGTGACCATCGGCGGGACTCAATATTTAAGCGAACTTTGAATGCCTATAAAATCATAACTACTGGGTATTTTTGAATGAAATAAAAACTAATGTATTTGTAAATGTAAAAGCTTAACTTTAACATAGGTTTCAAGTGATTTTGCATACCTAGTAACATTCTCAATTCTATACATGAAATATATTTTCAAAATAACTATCAGGGGGTGATTAGTGATCGATACTGATGCCAAAAATGCAATCAGTAAAATTTTTGTCTGTCTGTCTGTCCGTCTGTATGTTCCTTATAGAAACAAAAACTACTCGACGGATTTTAACGAAACTTGGTACAATTATTCTTCATACACCTGGGCAGGTTATAATATACTTAGGAATTCCCACGGGAACAGGATTTAGCGGGAAAATTCTTTTGTATGAAAAATATAAACGCTTAACGGAAGTTAGACGCTTGAAATTTGGCATGTAGGTACCTTAGTAAACTTAAAGCTTATTTACAACAAGGAATTCCCGAAATTCCCACGGGAATTAGCGGGAAAATCCTTTTTATGAAAAATCTAAACCGCTTACGTTGACCTGAAGTGATGCAGTGACCGCGCGCTCTCCGCCCTCTATCTCGAAAACGGTTCACCGTATAAAAAAATTTTTTAAGCAAAATTTGTAGAGAATTTAGTATTCTACAATATTGATAATAAATACAAATAGCAAAAAAACCCATAGGAAATGAGATATTTCTAAAAAAAGCGCAAAAAACCGATTTTTGTGACCGTTGACCTTGAAATTTAATAGTTGCTTACACCCTACCATATGTAGGTTTTGAGACAACTTTTAGGGTGTCAATATACACGTATTTACAGACTTACAGCTGGGTATCTCGAATTCCGAGGTGAACTTACTATAATGACTGGACTATTCGTACACACATATACAACAATTTCATGTATTTTGAAATAGTATTTTAATAATTTTAGTTTTCCTCAGAATATAGCTTTTTCTATTGTTTTTGGCTTGAAATAGCATTACTTTAATTTCTAATTACGATATTTATTGGAAATGTCAAACATCGACACTTTTTAGCAATACCTTAATTTAGTGTTAAGTCGACTTTTCAAAAAAGTCTTAAATTGAGAAATATGACTCCTTTTCCGAAGCCAGCGCTAGTGGGAGGTCAAAGGAACCTCACAGTAATACTTTTTCACTTCTCCAAGCAATACACACACATTATCGACATTTAAATAAAAATGTAATGCCTGAAACGTTTCGGGTGTTACAGTTTATAATCAAGAAAGAAACATACAAAATTAGTATCATGCTCAGATATTAGTAAATCATTACTACCATGATCTTACTTTTACCAAATATTGTTACCCTAATCCATGTGTAAGGTACAATAATAAAACAAATACCTGTTTTTCTGTTTCGGGTGTTACATCGCCGAAGTAACAAGAAAACACACTTAAAACTTGATGATTATCAATTTTTTTGGGACTATGACGCTATCTACCAATACTATGATAAATACCCTCGAATCATATTATAGTGGCAAAACGTTTCACAGATTGATAGTTTTTTTTAATCGTATTACCAATAATTAGAGAAAAAATGATCATTCAGACAGTTGACTTAAGTATAAGACTTTGAAGTCTAATAACTTAAAAATTACTTGTTTCTTTCAGATTTTTTTTGTTGCACATTATAATTTGGAATGTTTACTTTCAAAATTCATCAGATTTAATGCGAAAAGAACATATTTAGTTTTTCACCCTCGGTAACATTTGTCATGGAAGTTATAATTTTAAAAAATTGACGGTATTTTTTATGCAGTTTCTTTTGAGTTATTGCTGCTGATTACATGTACTTAGTATTACAATCATTTTTTTTTTTCAAACTGAATTGTAATAATGAATAATAAACACAATTAAATAAATACAATTTAACAAATATACAAACACACAAACTTTACCTCTTTATAATATTAGTATAGATAAAAAAGAATTTCTATTCCCAATAAAAAGTAGTTAAATGTTTCTATTTCTTTTAATTTCAGAGATGAATCCAGTATCCAAGAGAATATATGGTCTGGCATATGCTGTGTAGTATTTTTCTTCTTAATTATATCAGTATTGACATTTCCAAATGGACCATTTACTAGACCTCATCCCGCTGTTTGGAGAATTGTGTTCGGACTGTCAGTTCTTTATTTGCTCGCACTGTTATTCCTATTATTTCAAAGTCACTCAACAGTGTACGAGATAATGTACTGGGTTGATCCTAATCTACGCAATTTCCACATAGACATGGACAAGGTAAAAACAAAGTTATGCTATACATATTTTATTCATAGTAAGATTGAAATTGCGAAGATGCTCTCTTACATTTCCATATTGCACCAATAGTTTTTTCCTAATTTTTACTGTCTTGCATTTTTTGTTCATGCGTGAATTACGTGGAACCTCGGTAATAGGTAGTATGCTTGGATTATAGAAATACTAAGGTAGGTACCCACATTTCGGGAGATAATGCAAGTTCGATGGAGAATCAAAAATCAAATCAAAATCTTTTAAAGTCAATAATATAAAAAGTATTAAGTGCAAATAATCACATAATTATAAACTTAGGTGAATTAACGGTGAATATGTCATCATTAGTGAAAATTAATATTTCAATAGTAAATTATTACAAAACTGTTTTTATTGTTCCAGGAATATGCAGTTAATTGTTCCGATATAAGTTTTGCCAAAGTCTGGTCACACGTTGATGTTTTTGCATGGGGACATTTTCTAGGATGGATGTTCAAAGCAATTCTTTTCAGACATGCAGGTTTATTGTGGGCTATATCTATTATGTGGGAAATCACGGAAATTGCATTTGCTCATTTATTGCCCAATTTCTTAGAATGCTGGTGGGATTCAGTAATATTAGATGTGTTGATTTGCAATGGTTTCGGAATATGGTGCGGGCTTAAAATATGTAAAGCTCTGGAAATGAGAGAGTATAAATGGGTTAGCATAAGGTAAGAATTTGGAGAAAAGAAATAGGTTGGGTAAGGTGGGGCACAATGTTACAATGCACATTACTCCGTCCCTTTCTATTAGTTGTATGATGTTGGTATACACGTATGTCAAGCTCATAAGCCGCCATCTTTGAACCGTTGTTCCTGCCACAGTTTGTGCCGCGCTTGAAAATTAACAAACAAAAATTGTTTTTGTTTTATTAAACGTCGAAAAAACCGTTTCAAAGTTTTTAATTTTTTGCCGGACGTGATGTATTCAGGTCTTTCAGGTCAATGTTGATATTTTTCTTTATTTTTATAATTATTTAGCTACATATTACCGTTAATTGTTTGTTGTAAACATACCTTAAAATAATAATTCGAATTTTTCAATTTGGTTTGCCTCTCTGGGGCACTGTGTGACACTGTAAAAGTCAGCCCCAAGTACAAAATGTTTTTGAACCATTTCAAGGTATTAAAAGAAAATGGTGCGGAATCGTAAGAGGAAGACAGATTATAGTCTTCACAGTGAAAAAGATATGGCAGAAGCGATTTTGATGGTTGAAAGCATTATTTTAGAAAATTACTGCCAGATATTGAGGATACGACGACGACGTTAGCTACTTACGTCGAAATGGCAAAATTGACAATCGTTTCTATTTTCCACTTGAACTGAACCTATTATTTTATGTTGTAACATTGCGCCCCTTACCCTGTAACAGACTACCCCAGATACGGGGCTCAGTGTTACAATCGACTAATTTATTTAAAGTACAATTTAAATTTAGTAGTTCCTAATAATGTTAATGTTTGAGCTATTTTAATTAACGAGGGATTGTTAATATTTATATTCATACCAAAAACTAGCTGATTGAAACAATATTTTTGTCATTATAGTCCCGTATATTTTTTTTGTAACACTGTGCCCCATCTTACCCTACCTTTTACGTAATGCTGCTGTCTTATCATATCAGACGACATTTGCTGGTATATCATATTATTAAAATATCATCTCAGCAAATAAAGCGCAGGTAGGTATAAAACGTCCATAAAAATCGTATTTATCCTATATCGCAAGAAGCAGTAAAATTTTTTCGAAATTGCGCGTATAAACAGGGCAAAGGCGCGGCGGCGGCGGCGCGTCGTGTGCAGGAGCGCTTACTTAATTTTTTCTAGTTTATTTTAACATCTTTTAACGGCTTTATCTATACAGGGTGATTTTAAGGCAAGTTCTAAGTTCCAAAAGTAATATATTAATAAAAAAAATATATGAGAAGAAACTAAGTTAAAGCTCATTTTGTAAGCTACAACCTTCAATCAAACCAACGCGACAAATCAAATTTTCAAATAGTGAATACATGAAACCAGTTTTGAATTTTGATGTAATCTGATATTTGTTTTCTATTTCTAGGGATATCTCATCGACGACGGGAAAGATAAAGAGAGCAATTCTTCAATTTACTCCAGTGCACTGGGCTCCTGTCCGTTGGCTAGACCCAACATGCACTTATATGCGATTTTTTGCCCTAAGCCAGTTAGTGGTATTTTGGCAAATATCGGAACTTAACACGTTTTTCTTGAAGCACATATTTGAAATGCCTCCATCTCATCCTCTGGTTATTGCCCGCCTTTGTTTAATAGGAGTTATCGTGGCACCATCCGTAAGGTAATGTAAATGTACCTCTACCTATCTTGTATACTAATATTATTATTATACAGGGTGACTCGGAATTAGAACATAATCTTGTAAGGAGTTATTATTAGGGTGAAATATTATAGAAATTTTTTTTTTTTAATACTAGGCAGTAACTTAAAAACTAAAAGAACAAGGAAAAAAACTCAAAAGATGATAATAAATTTATCTTTATTGTCACATATCAAAGGTCTAAAATGACTATTTTTTATACAGTGTGTGTCCTGATAAATTGCACATATGGAAATAGGTGAAACTGGACCTATTTTTAACGACAAAAAAGATTCCAAAAATTTCAGTACCTAATAATACTAAATAACAGGCGATACTAAAAAATACATAAAATACTCAGAAAACAGCAACAAATAATAACAAAAAATTACATTTTGAGAAAAATCTGCATTTTAATTCGTGTTTATTGGTTATTTGATAAATTTCTCCAAATAATGCCCCCATAACAGGTGACTTTTATTACTTTACTAGCGGCCGCCCGCGACTTCGTACGCGTGGATCCCGTTTTACCCCCTTCGGTTTAGATTTTTTCATACAAATGTTTTTTCCCGCTAACTCCCGTTCCCATGGGAATTTTGCCATATCCTGTTGTAACTAAGCTTTAAGTTTACTAAGGTACCTGCATGCCAAATTTCAAGCGTCTAACTTAAGCGGTTTAGATTTTTCATACAAAAAGATTTTCCCGCTTATTCATGTTCCCGTGGGAATTCCTAAGTATACTATAACCTGCCCAGGAGTATGAAGAATAATTGTACCAAGTTTCGTTAAAATCCGTCGAGTAGTTTTTGTTTCTATAAGGAACATACAGACAGACAAAAATTTTACTGATTGCATTTTTGGCATCAGTGTCGATCACTAATCACCCCCTGATAGTTATTTTGAAAATATATTTCATGTACAGAATTGATCTTTCTACAGATTTATTATAAGTATAGATGTTATTCTCTATCGTATTATCTTTGTAAAACCAAGAATCTCATGTCTCTATCCCTATCACAATATTTGCTATGATCATTTGAACTAAGGCCTGCCACCACATTATTCTCCGACTCAGGTAGAGACAATTTTAATTAAAATGCTTATTTTACTTTGATATCTTTTGTTTTTATTTGAAACCTAACTTGTTCTTATCCAAATTTCAAATCTAGAGTCACTTTCAGCTTCGTTGTTAACGAAGCGTTGAATGGCGCGCCCGGTGCGACTACAGTACAAACGCTCATTGCAAACGTTGTTATAGGGATAGAGACATGAGATCTTTTGTTTTACAAAGGCAATACGATAGAAAATAACACAAAGTTAAAAAACCACCTGTTATGGGGGCATTATTTGAAGAAATTTATCAAAATAACCAATAAAACACGAAATAAAATGCAGATGTATCTCAAAATGTAACATTTTTTTTATTATTTGTTGCCATTTTCTGGCTATTTTATGTATTTTTTAGTATTGCCTGTTATTTAGCTTTATTATCGTTTTTATTTTATCAGGATATACCTCTTAGTTTAAAAGTTATTACGTTTTCTATACAATAAGTAATTAAAAGAAAAAAAAATTCCATAAAAAAATATCCAAACAATGCCCCTTCGATGGCCTTTGTTCAAACGCTCATTGCAAACTTTGTGATAGGGATAGAGACATGATATTTTTGGTTTTTACAAAGGTAGGTAATACGATAGAGAATAATACAAAGTAATAAAAATCACCTGTAATAGGGGCATTATTTGGAGAAATTTATAGAATAATAAAAAAAAAAAAAATTAATTACTTTTTTTCACAAAAATAACTTTTTATTATTACCTACTTGTTGCCGTTTTCTGGGTATTTTATTAGTATCACCTGTTATTTAGCATTATTACTGTTTTTATTTTATCAGGATATACCTACCACTTAGTTCAAAAGTTATGACGTTTTCTTTACAATAAGGCAGGGTTTCCCAATTTTTTTTGCCAAGGAACCCTAATTGATTATACTTTTCTTAGCGGAACCCCCGTACTACTCCGCCCGCACGCCCTGTCCCTCCCTTGTGCGTAAACAAGTCGGTGCGAGCGAACAACATCGGTCACGAAACGTGGGATAATATTTTTTACGGAACCCTTGCGGCCTTTCCACGGAACCCCAGGGTTCCGCGGACCACCATTCGGGTACCGCTGCAATAAGGAATAAATTATTTTAAAAAATACAGAATATTTTTTTGGGTCTAGTTTCACCCTTTGCACTTTATCAAGACTCACACTATAGATCTTTTCTTCCAAGAAGACGCGCCCTACCACTTTTTGGGCGAGGGAAGCGCGGGGTGCGGGGAGTTTCGTAATGTAATCTCTTCGTCGGAGATTTCAGTCATTGTATAGCCTGACCAGGAACATAAAAACCCTCGCCATGTTGCGGAAAACTAATGGTACTAATTTCTTTTAATGGCAACAGTAACTGAAAACTTCATTAACATGTCACCTTGCATGTCAGTCTATTGCTGTCAAAGTGTAAACAAACTTTATTATAAATGCGCGCAATTGATTTTGTGAATTAAATTGCTAAAATCTTTTTATAGTCGTGAAAGAAAAGTGGTTCACAATGTGTTAAAGTATTTGTCGAAGAGAAATACTACTAAGGGTTCGGACAATATTTTCATTGAATAATGTTTCCGACAAAGGTTGTCAAATTGACTGACATGTTTATCGTAAGTACAGTCCACTATGAAAATTAGCTGTGGTTTGTTTCAACTACCTATTTTTTTTTTGTTACTTTCTAAGTGTTGAATTTTATGGAATTGGGAAAGAAGTACCGAGTTTGAAGCGTTCATGAGCAGACATTGCAGTTGAATATTCAAGTTCCGAATTTGATTATTGATGAATAATAAAATAAATCCTACTAGCTCGATTGATGGTTTCATTTAATTTATTTAAACCAGGTTACCTATAATAATATTTTTTCGTTAATTTATGAAAATATTAGCTTAACAAATTAGCCCGTAATCCTAAATCCTGATACATAAAGTTAGCCTATTAATTTAACACAGGTACGACTGTACTCAGTGTTGCACTATCAAATGCAATTGACACGCCTCTATGCCAGGGTTTTTATGTTCCTGGTCAGGCTATACTACAAATATTTTGTGTTCGTGTAATGCTGCCCTTCAGGGCTGCTCTAATTATTATTTTTAATTTGTTTCCATGTCCAAGATCGCCAATATTATTATATAAACATGTATACAGCATTCCACTAATCCATCATTTTTTATTAGTAAAAAAAGTGTTTCTATAGAGACGTCATCCATAGACATCATGACAGTATCCATGACTGCACACGCACACTACAATAAGTGCCTTTTCACACGTTCCGGTTGCCGGCTATCCGGCGCCGGGTACCCGGTGGTGAAGTGTATGGGCATGGTACGTAGCTTTCACATGTTCCGGCGTAATTCGGCAGGCGGTCGCCGGGTGCGCGCCGGATCCACCACTGTACGTCCGGTCGCCGGGCATCGGTTAGCCGGCGGCCGAACTGACAGTGCTTGGTGTATGGAACACGCAACTAGCTTTCACACGCGCCGGCCGGTCAGTCGCCCAAGTACAGTCTGCGAGTAGTTCTGTCGCACGATTGAGTTGCAGTTTCTCATTTTTGTATCCTGACGTTGCAAAAAGTTCTTCAAACGGTTATGTAATTCGTCAAAAGTAGTTATTATAGACATTCTGAAGTACTTGAAAAACCTGTCTTCAAGTTTAGTGCTCGTAGATCTGGGAATAATGTATAGAATGCACCTAATGCTTTTCTTTTCATATTAATTGGATGAACCCAATAATTTCTTGATATTTCTTTCCGGCGCAGATTATTTTCGTCTTCGATATAAAAGCCACATTGCAATTATTTGTTCACGGTCCATCTTTGAAAGTATGAAATGAACGAGACTGTACTCTTGTCGGCTCTCTAGTCCAGTGGCGGGGCAAGACCTAAATTTGATGTGGGCAAGACACATTTCGCGAGGCCTTTTTCTGTGGCGACCTGAAGACGGATTTTATATATATAAAAAAAAAACGGGTCAACGGTCTATTCATTGACAGTTTCTGATTTCTTGATTCAGTGATTATTTTTAAAGGAATATTGCGCCAAAGAATAATGTTCGTCACTTAAAACCGTGTTGTTGCTTAATTTTGTGTCTGATTATGGCTGAATTTGTTTGGAAAAAAATATATTTTTTAACTACATTGTTTAGCTATCAAGAATTTATATTTAATAGTCAATGTTTGCATTTATTGTCGTATTGTGATATTGTCATCTCCACCTTGTATACATTTTTTCAAAATTTTTGATGCGCGAGGCCCCTTGTTCCGCGAGGCCGTAGGCGGTGGCCCACGTCGCCTACGCCTTACGCCGCCACTGCTCTAGTCGATACTGCCGTCATCAACCGGGGCGTGTGATTCACACGCCCCGGTTGATCACACGGTGTGAAAGCTCATTTGACGCCGGGTAGCCGGCGCCGGATAGCCGGCAACCGGAACGTGTGAAAAGGCACTTAGGCTGTTATCACACTGCGCCGCGCTCCGCCGCGGAGCGCGTGATTTCATATAAAAATCACGCGCGCGGACGCGTTGTCAGTGTGAAGTGCCGCGCGCGTTTTCCATACAAACTGAGGTACTTGCATACAATTACTAAATCTGTCGCCCCGCGCTCCGCGACGGAGCGCGGCGCAGTGTGATAACCGCCTAATGATGCTCGGATTGCTCGAATCAAACACCCCGCACCCCGAGCTTCCATCAACTAAAAAGTTGTGGGGCGCGTCTTTGTGAATGAAACGATCTACCTACCTACCTACATAACTCCTTTAATACAATAGCTATGTCCATATTATTTTCTTTTTTTTTAAACTTAATTTTAAGGACTTAAATTATTATTCCCTAGCACTTTGACGTTTTACATTAAGTCTTAAATTATACATATTATACCGTGACTTAAAAATTGATTTATTTACAGGCAATATTATATTTACGTAACAGATCCGAACTGCAAAAGAGTTGGTACCCAATGTTGGGTATATGGAGCTATTATGGTTACAGAATCCATGTTATGTATAAAAAATGGCAAAGAACTCTTTGGCCAGGCTCAAGTTTGCAATGTTATTGTGTGGCTGGTTATTCAAATTTTAGTTTCAATTGGATGTGTGTATGGTGTTGTGCTGTACCACTGGTATTTTCAGGTATGTATACCTACAAATTAATTAAATGTTCGCAATAATTTGTTGTTAAGTAAAATAATAACAAATAAATGTCCTTAAACATGTTTGTTTACACTGCGCCATACAGGGTGGAAACGATAAGTGATCTCACTCGATTATTTATAAACCATACAAAATATTAAAAAAAAACTAGTTACTGATCCTGAAAGTGCTTCATGAGCTCTATAACACGGCATTAATAATAGGTTATAGAATAAAAAATAATAGGTAAATTTTTACCTAATGTTTCCAGCTTTCATACATTTAGTACTATCAGAGTAAATACAAATGATTTGTATTTACTCTGGTACTATTCTATTTTCAGTTTATTATTTGATATAAAAATTACTCTTCTAATATTGTGTGGTTGGCTTGGCATACATTTAGTACTAGCTGACCCGGCGAACTTCGTACCGGCTTAGCGTAGAGATTTTCTTTATATTTTTTTTCGTAAAAACCTTGTACAGAGTATTAGAAAACTACAAAAAAAAATCAGCCAAATCGGTCAAGCCGTTTTCATGTTATGTCGTGACAACGGAAAACGGGTTTCATTTTTATATATATAGATATAGATAGAAGCTAGAAACAATGAATTTTCGAATAGTTCCAGTTTATAAGGTAACCTATATTATTGGTACCATATGAAAGAGCTCGTGAAGCACTTTCAGTATCAGTAACCAGTTTTTCGGTATCTTGTATGAGTAGTTTAGAAAATAATCATCGAGTGAGATCACTTATCGTTTCCACCCTGTATAGTCCAGAAACTAAGCCTATTTGCTATGGGTTTAAAAATAAGTAATTTTACAAACGTTAATACTTTATTTGTAAATAAATAGAAAACACTCAGAGCAATACAGACACATTTTTTTTCACACGTTTTTATTGTGCGGGAATTGGACATGCAACCCTCTGGCATAGTTGGGTCAGTCAGACAGAATGCGCATTTCGCATAATGCTATAATAATATGAAGACTGAATAGTTTGTTTGTATAATATTAGTATAGAAACGTGCTCATTTTACAAAGTCAGACACGTTCTGTCCTATGGCTGGTTTTCTATAATCAATCCTAATCCAAATCCCCATGTGCCAGAATCTCATGGCAAATGGGGTAAATAAATTTTGTTGTGTGCAATACTGGGGAAATTGGATTAATTTGGTGATTCGGGTAGCCCGCTGCGCGTACTGATGCTCTACATCTGGGCTTCGGCTTGACACAAATTTTTGGGGCATCCTGTATATAAAAACGCATCAATATCCAAAACAGATTGAAACTTGATAGTTAAAAGGACGGATTTGGACAAGGATTATAGGAAACCGGCCTTAGAGATCTGTGGCACAGTAGATAAATATATATACTGTGTCTGTGGATTGTGTATTCGATAATATAATAAGTTGGAACTAGCGATTTTCTAAAAAAAAAAAGAGCCTCACCTGGTGCAACCGCCTGGCGTAAAAATCGAATAAAATGTAGATGAATGTTAAATAATAATAAAATAGGCCATATAATAAAACATGATCTTTCCTTTCAGCCCAACAAACTCAACACATCAGGTAGCCCAAAGAAAACGAATTAAATTAATTCCACTGTGGTAAGTTTATTCACTATTTTATGTAAGTTTTTTTTCTTTTCGCAATAAAATTATCAGACTGAAATAATATGTACCTACTAAACAGGAGCACAGAAACAAAACTCGTACGCAAAAATGCATTTTCACGCCAGAATAACATTCGTAGACTAATTACTAAACTGGGCCCTGATTGCGCTAAATATTTTCTACTGCAATGCGACTGGATGACAAACGAAAATCAGACAAGTTTTGACAAATTCGTATCGCGGTGTCGTTTTGACAGCTAGTTCAAACGAAGGTGTAACGTACGCGCAACTGCACCTTTGAGTAAAAGCTGACATAAAGCTACTTTTTCTCACACGCAAATCAAACGCTTCACGAATATTTGCTGTGTTTTAGTAATTATTTTAGTTCAAAAAAAAAAATGTTCGGACTTTTTATAAAGAATGCATAAATCCGTTGTTTCGTCTTTGTTTGCGCGTGAACTTAACTGCGATATTACAATGGATAAAATGGTCTGTACTGGAGATGAAATGCGAATGATTGGAGACATTACAAATTAGAGCGATCGGGACCCTGTTATAATGTCAACTATGACGATTTTTATAGTCATATTTTTATGAAAAAATATTGGATGACACCCAATCAAACACTCCGGCATCCACTTACTACGTCCGTATAGTTAGGTACCTATTTGTTTCAGTCTTAGCGCTTAGCCGAGTAAGTAAGCAGCTTCTTGAAATCCTGCGGTTGTGATTGTAGAACGGTAGGGAACTAGGGACCTTTATCTAAGTCACTCTAGGACTTATCATAACCGTTTTGATATGTTGTTTGAAGCACATCTAGACAAGACAAGTTACAAAACGTGACAGAATAGTACCTAAAACAAATACAAATATCTTTATTTGCTCTAAATAGGGTATGTACACAGTGGTGATGTTATTGAGAATAATAATACCTTTTCCTACTTAGCCATTTAAATATAGCATGCAAATCAGTAACAAACAAACAAAACACGTGTCTTACTATTTTAGTTGAAATGGAACGCTAAAGTTTAAAACGTGACAGTTTTTATTTCGATATCATTTCACGGGGCGAAGTAACTCCACATAAAAGACACGACCGATGCGATTTCGGAATTACAACTGTCAGATTTTGTATAGGATAGAAGAGCAGAAATTTTAATGTCGCTGACGTTTAACGTACATATTCTAATTATCAAAAACATATAACGGGTGTTTTTTTAGAGGTGTACAACTTTAAATTGCTTACACTGTTTCTAGTGATAGTCAATTTGAATATAGTTATGGGGGTTCATTTGTGAACAGTGTGTTTTGGCATTTCATAATCGTTCGTTCGTTCGTTTCAGCCGAAAGACGTCCACTGCTGGACAAAGGCCTCCCCCAAGGATTTCCACAAAGACCGGTCCTGCGCCGCTCGCATCCAGGCACCTCCCGCGACCTTCACCAGATCGTCGGTCCACCTAGTAGGAGGCCTGCACGCTACGTCTTCCGGCTCGTGGTCGCCACTCAAGAACTTTCGTGCCCCAGCGGCCATCAGCTCTACGAGTAATGTGCCCCGCTCACTGCCACTTGATTTTAGCGATTCTGCGGGCTATGTCAGTCACTCTGGTTCTCCAACGGATCTCCTCATTTCTGATTCGATTACGCAGGGAAACTTCGAGCATAGCTCGCTCCATCGCCCTTTGGGTGACCTTGAGCCTTCTTGAGGCCCATAGTAAGCGACCACGTCTCAGATCCGTATACCATCACTGGCAAAAAACACTGGTCAAAGACTTTTGACTTGAGACACTGCGGTATTTCGGACGTGAGAATATCGCGAAACTTCCCGAACGCTGACCAGCCGAGTTGGATTCGACGATTGACCTCTTTCTCGAAGTTGGACCTACTTAACAGGCGATTACGCTAAAAATTTTCATCTTCACTCGAACATCAGCTGTTTTGACAAATCCGTATCGCAGTGTCGTTTTGACAGCTAGTTGAAACGAAGCATAGACGTAAACGTAAAGCTAAATATCTTATGTGCCAATGAAAATACTAGGAAGGTACGTCCATTACCGTGATACCGAATTTGCACCTCAGCTGGGATGAAAAACGGAGTGCAACTGGAGAAGAAGCGCGTATCTATTGGAGACGTTAAAAATCAGCGTAGTCGGGGCACTGGACTGTTTGTCCCAGGTATACATAATTTTCGACAACTTCGAGTATAGTGTCTCCAACCTTCAGAGGAGTGGGTACAACACGGGCATTTGACATAATTTTTGTCTTGTCCATGTTCATTTAAAGACCCACTTGTTGAGAGTCTTTACTGAGGCCATCGAGCATTGTGCTTAGACCCTCCACGGTCTCAGCCATGACTACGATATCGTTCGCGAAACGAAGGTGATATTTATGCCAAATCCGCTCCAATCCAGAAGCTTGAAAACATCTTCCAAGGCGGTGGTGAACAGTTTTGGAGATATGACATCTCCCTGTCTCACCCCTCGCTGCAACTGGATAGGTTTCGAGTTCTGAACCTGGAGGCGGACCAACATTGTATTTCGTACAAGCCCTTCAGCGCTTCGATATATCTATAGTCAATTTGGCACCGTTGGAGAGACTGTAGCACTGCCCAGGTCTCGATCGAGTCGAAGGCTTTTTCATAGTCCACAAACGCCAGACTAAGTGGCTGATTATACTCCTCGGTCTTCTGTATAATCTGCCATAGCGTATGTATGTGGTCTATGGTATTAAAGCCTTTTCAGAAACCGTCTTGTTTCGGGAGGCTAGAAGTCGTCGAGCCTGCGTGCGAGACGATTCGTGATGACTCTCGAAAACAGCTTGTAGACATGGCTCAGAAGTGAGTAAGATGGGTCTATAATTTTTCAACAAGGTTTTGTCGCCTTTTTTGGAGAAGAATATCACCACACTTCTGTGCCATGTCGTAGGCGTTTTTCCCTCGAGTATGACGGAATCGAACAGCCTCTGAAGAGCCTTTAGTACCGGCGTTCCGCCTGCTTTCAGAAGCTCAGCCGTGATTCCATCATCACCCGGTGCCTTGTTGTTTTTCAGCTGTTTGGGAGCCATTCTAATCTTGTACAGACTGACGTCCGGGATATCTTCGGTATCGTTCGTTCGTTCGTTTCAGCCAAATGACGTCCACTGCTGGACAAAGGCCTCCTCCAAGGTTTTCCACAATGCACGGTCCTGCGCTGCCCGCATCCAGTTATCTTCGGTATAGTGTCGGGTCAATCTAGCTCTTGGATCTTCGGCTAGATTTGTGACAGGTGTACGTACACTCGTGTATAGTTGTCCGTAAAACTTCTCAACCTCTTCCAATAACTCAGGCCCCGACGAGATGGCTTTGGCCAACAGACAGATCCCTTGCGAACACTTTAGAGCCCTTTTTACGCTCAATCGCCTCTTTAATACGATCTGTAGGTCGCGAGTCAAAGTCTTGGAGATCTGTCTGTTAAGACGCCGATACTGAGCAGCATCTTCAGAGGACTGCAGAACCAAGTTTCGTCTCTCTTCCATAAGTTTATTGGTGAGGTCAGAGATCTTTTTGGTTCCTTTTGAACGACGCACAGTGGTCAATTTTAAGAATTTAGGGGTACTTAATTATATTATATAGAATATCATGCTTAAACGTTAAATACTTTTATTTTATATATAATTTAGGTATGTGAAAGTCATCGCTCAATGATTACGACTTCTGGTTCTTGTAACAAATTTAGAACTTCAGCTGACAAGGTGTTCTTATTATTTACGGTTATAGATCTCATATTAGACATGATGGGATCTGAAGATAGAAGCAGTATTTTAATGAGATCTTCATTGTTTAGTTTTCTGGTCATTTTTCTGGTGTCTTTATGGCGACTTTCTTGCGCGTCTACTCCGAGCTTGCCGATTGGTAGTATGAAATTGTCTATGATTTCTTTGCCGTGTACTAAAACTTTATGAACGGTTGGTGTCATATAAAGATCAACATATTTCATAGCAGTTTCTTTAGCATATTCTCCGAATTTGACGCTATTTATTTTGTAACCAGAGTTAAGCGTTTTTTAAGATGATACCGAACCTCTCAATTAGATCTCTATCAATTCCGGTAATATTTGACGATATACTTACCCGGATTAGCAAAGAAGCATCTAGCAGTATTGCCATCATTGCTGTTCCCGAACCCAGGCTTAGGAACATCAACTAGCAAACCAAGTTGCTCCTTGAATTGAGTTTGAATGTACCTACTTTTCTTTCTGCTACAATTTTCTTGTTTATTTCGCCACGAGCTTGTTTATTTCTCACTAGCTTTTGCCCGCGGCTTCACCCGTGTAATTTAGTTTGTCACAGATCTTCATAAATTATAGCCTATATGTTATTCTGGGTTATAAACAATAATACTGTAAAGTTTCATCAAAATCCGTTCAGTAGTTTTTGCGTGAAAGAGCAACAAACATCCAGACATCCAAACTTTCGCATTTATAATATTAGTAGGAAGGTTTATATTTTTACGAAATATAGACACTCATAAAATCCTATGAAGGCATGTGAAGGTGATATTTCGAAATTTTTTACTGTTTTGAGCTGATTTCAGCCACAATCTTGAAGTAATTGTACAAAAATTATGAATTGCATTTATAATTTTTTTTTTTTTGGTTTGTTATGTTTAATTCTGATACTCCGATACTAATAGAGTCTAAAATAAAGTTGAACAATAAATCTTTGCTATTTTTGGACATCGGCTTCATCGGAGGATTTTTTGATAATAATTCAAATAATTCCTTGTTTTTGATAGCACTTCCATTGCCTAAAAAATAGAAAAAATCCAATGAAATTTCCGCAAATAAAACTGATATTTTGAATAGGTAACACTTCAGCCTATGACCAAATAAAAAAAGTTTTTATTTCTAATTAGTTCCTAAAAACGTATGTTCCTTTTTACCCATAAATATGTTTAAAAACGGTAGTCAAATTCCCTATTTATTTATGATATGAAAATCTGCCAGATTTTAAATTGTCAATATGAAAATAGAATGTACTTTTTTACTAAACTCACTATAGGATAGGTATTTAGCAAATAACAAAAGAAAACTCGCACAAATCCGTCTATCTTAAAATAGAAATACTACAATACACAGATTATTAACTTTAAATTAATGAATCTTAGGAACCGATAAGAGTACACCGATGATATTTCTTTATAATGTAAACAACTAACCCTAAAATAGAAATATCGTTTATTTTTCGGATTACCTTCACATTGATAAAGTTGAATTTTCTACCGCTAAAGTTTGAAAATTGACCACAGTGCGACGGGTTTCACAGAACTTGGGACAATTTCCACGAACCTGTCATTGTATTCGTCCACATTTTTTCATTCAAAATGATTTTGCAACTCGAGCTGAAAGCTTTCGGGGGTTTGGAGTTGGATGGGCGCTGCGCGGAGCGTAGCCTTCATCAGTCGACGCTTCTCGAGCTTGGATCTGATATTTAATGTGCCTCTTATCATTCGGTGATCACTTCCTGTTTTGACTGAGTTCATCACAGAGACATCATTGAAAATATGCTTCTTCGTCGACAAGATGAAGTCGATCTCATTTTTTATAGCGCCATTGGACATGCAGCCATGTCCACTTTCGCTGTTTTGACTTCCTGAAGAAGGAGTTCCTCCCTCTCCACAAAGCCAGCCAGCAGCTGGCCACGTGCGTTCCTCTCTCCATACCCAAATTGCCCCACTTTCAGCTCATTCGCTTCGTTTACCCAGCTTCGCGTTGAAGTCCCCCATCACAACGGTAAAATGGGACCGGGAGCTATGTATGGCTCTGGAAATATCTTCATGCATAGTCTCCACTTCGTCGTCGGGGTGTTCCGTGGTCGGTGCGTATACCTGTATGACCTTCAGCCAATACCGTTTGGTGATTCTGAGTATAAGGTACACTACCCTCGCCGAAACACTCTCGATCTGGACCACGTTGTTGACAAGGGACTTGTGGACGATAAACCCGACACCACCTTGGGACTGCTGGTCGCCCTCCCGGAAATAGAGCAGGTTTCCAGATTTCAGGATTATGGTGTCCTCCCCTTCTCTTCGGACTTCACATAATCCCACGATATCCCACCGCAACCTGCTCAGTAGGCCTAAGATGCGCGCCGCGATATGCGGTTATCACGCCATTTTACCGTAATTGCTCATACATTTTAACGTTGATAAAAGTAATCACGGCGCGCATCTTAGACCTACTGTTCTTCCTCGAGTTCGGCGAGCCTCACGTCAGTCCGCAGCGTGCAAGTGTTAGGCCGGGTTCCCACTGACCTACCTAGCGGCGGTACAAATTGTATGAAGCTGTTCACATTATCCCGGATCCGGCTTTTTCGCCGAGCCCGGCATTTTTACCGAGCGTTTTGTCGCTACACAATGCCGGCAAAATGACCGGACCGGATAAATGTGAACGAGTTGCGGCCCACCCCGCCGCGCCCGTGCTCCCCGCCCCGCCCCGCCCGTGCTCCCCGCACTTCATTCGGCTCGGATTTCGGATCCGGTGATCCGGTGTAATGTGAACTCCCTTGTCCGGTGTTCGGTTTCCGGCAGAAATGCCGGTCCGGCATAGTGGGAACCCGGCCTTAAACGTTGCCAGGGCCAGGGGTCGTCGGGGTTGGTAGCCTGTCAGTACCCGGTGATTCTTAGCACCCCTCGCCCAACCGTTACCGCTACTGTGGCCCGGGATAGTGGGGCCGCCGGGGACTAGGGGCCGTGCCTTTTTGTTCCTAACCATACAGGGGGGGATTTTGCCTTGAATCGCCACGCTTGACAGGCGGGTTGGCGACCGCAGTTTTTTGTGAGGTTTCGCAGACGCAGCTGCCCGTCCGGTGCTGCAAGGTGCTGCAATTTTGTCGCCTCTTACGACACGCCTCCTGTTGGCGGTGGGGAAGAGTATCCTTTATTTCATAATAACATAGGATTACTCCAGAACAACGCTTGTAAATTGTGTAAAAAAATTTTTTCAAAGTCATGGTTCAGATCGCCATACAAACGTCCATATTACGGCCGATTTAATGTAACTATTTATTTCTTAGTTGAATGATATTGTAGGGTAGGTATGTGGCAGAGCTATGGTTTCAACAAGATGGAGTAATCATCATTCATCCAACTGGCACGGGACACCTTCAATTTATTGCGGGAAACATTCGATGAGCGCATAATGTAACGTCACAGAATCTCTCAGATCTCACGCATATGGAACCTGAATGTCTCCAACTTCCTCATTGGCCCTAGAGCAATTCCAAGTATACCATCAATAAAAGCCTAATTAGAGTCATCAAACCTCTCAGTCATTCAATTAGAGCCATTAGAACTTCATAACTATGAGTTGTTTTCTATGTGTAAGCTGAGGACACGTGTCTCCAGCTGACACATCTGTATCTTCGTAAATATTTATGCTACGATAATGTATTATACCTCAAAAATTACAGTCGAATCCAAATAGTAGGCTTTCCACTTTTCAAGACTTTAGCTCAAATACTGTTAAAACCACGATCAAAAAACTATGTGCGAGCTGGAGTACCGTGTCTCCAGCTTACACATCTGTATCTTCGTAAATATTTAAGCTACATCAATGTTTTATATCTCATAAATTAAAGTCGAATAAAAAATCCCGACTTCAATTCTTTCAAAGCTTTATTTCGAACCGTTTTCGAACTACGAACCGATACGTATGTGTAAGCTGGTGACACGTAACACACGGTGGATTATTAAAACCGTATAAGTTAGAGTTGCGTTTTAAAGATCAAATAATTCGTTATAATTAAAGTACACACGAGACATAATTTCAAATCTCTAGGCCTCTTAGTTTCAGAATTAAAAGCCAAAAACTATTTTCCCGCCAAATAATTCAAATAATATGGGTCGACTGCGACGTTGCCGTTCCGTGCGTCCACTAGAGCAGTCGAATTTGAACCTAAAAACTAGTACTGTTTGAATCATTTTTATTTGTAGTTTAAATCATTTAATTTCGATTATAAGAATTTTAGACTAGGAGCCGGCTGATTTCTGTATTGAGTACCTAATAACCTATAAAATATTTTGATAATAAGTTTTTATTTTGATCACAATGTTTTATTTAATCGAGGCAAAAACATTGCATCTATACTAATATTATAAATGTGAAAGTAACTTTGTCTTGCTTTCACGCCTAAACCACTGAACCGATTTTGATGAAATTTGGCATAGAGATGGTTGAGTCCCGGGAAAGGACGTAGGATAGATTTTATCCCAGTTTTTGAAATATGATAAAGATTTTCATCATTATCATATCCAGCTCGCACATAGTTTTTTGATCGTGGTTTTAACAGTATTTGAGCTAAAGTCTTGAAAAGTGGAAAGCCTACTATTTGGATTCGACTGTAATTTTTGAGGTATAATACATTATCGTAGCATAAATATTTACGAAGATACAGATGTGTCAGCTGGAGACACGTGTCCTCAGCTTACACATAGAAAACAACTCATAGTTATGAAGTTCTAATGGCTCTAATTGAATGACTGAGAGGTTTGATGACTCTAATTAGGCTTTTATTGATGGTATACTTGGAATTGCTCTAGGGCCAATGAGGAAGTTGGAGACATTCAGGTTCCATATGCGTGAGATCTGAGAGATTCTGTGACGTTACATTATGCGCTCATCGAATGTTTCCCGCAATAAATTGAAGGTGTCCCGTGCCAGTTGGATGAATGATGATTACTCCATCTTGTTGAAACCATAGCTCTGCCACATACCTACCCTACAATATCATTCAACTAAGAAATAAATAGTTACATTAAATCGGCCGTAATATGGACGTTTGTATGGCGATCTGAACCATGACTTTGAAAAAATTTTTTTACACAATTTACAAGCGTTGTTCTGGAGTAATCCTATGTTATTATGAAATAAAGGATACTCTTCCCCACCGCCAACAGGAGGCGTGTCGTAAGAGGCGACAAAATTGCAGCACCTTGCAGCACCGGACGGGCAGCTGCGTCTGCGAAACCTCACAAAAAACTGCGGTCGCCAACCCGCCTGTCAAGCGTGGCGATTCAAGGCAAAATCCCCCCCCTGTATGGTTAGGAACAAAAAGGCACGGCCCCTAGTCCCCGGCGGCCCCACTATCCCGGGCCACAGTAGCGGTAACGGTTGGGCGAGGGGTGCTAAGAATCACCGGGTACTGACAGGCTACCAACCCCGACGACCCCTGGCCCTGGCAACGTTTAAGGCCGGGTTCCCACTATGCCGGACCGGCATTTCTGCCGGAAACCGAACACCGGACAAGGGAGTTCACATTACACCGGATCACCGGATCCGAAATCCGAGCCGAATGAAGTGCGGGGAGCACGGGCGGGGCGGGGCGGGGAGCACGGGCGCGGCGGGGTGGGCCGCAACTCGTTCACATTTATCCGGTCCGGTCATTTTGCCGGCATTGTGCATTATCATATCATCTGAAAATTATAAATAACTTGAAAAAATCGAGTATTCGGGTAGCCCTAGTGATACTCTACCTCTGGGCTTCGGCTTGACAGTACTTTTTGGGAAACCTTGTACAGGTGAACAATGGTGGCGCCCCCTATCAATGTGTTTGGTGGGACAGTTCAGTTTAGTGGGTCTTTTATAGCTGAGACGGTTCATTGTTCAATACAATCAATTCTTTCCTCTCTATTATTTTAGGTGCCTTATGTACGTATAGATTACGCACATTCTTTTTATATGAACGTAAGGGTGGGATTTAGGGGGTCACAAAACCGGTTTTACCGAAACCGAAAAAAAAAACTGTATTCAGACATGGCAAAACCAGGTTATTCTTGGAAATATAATAGCTAGAATGAAATACTAAAATAACAATCAAAAACGTTTTTATTCAGCTTGATTATTATCACAGATCAATTAACATTTTTAATAATTAAGGTAGATACACTATACTAGAAATCCGATGATCTACGTTCTTGTCGGGTATCACTAATGAAATAAAATTCCTACTTCATAAAACTAATTAATCAGGTAAATTATTTATCACAGATCGATCAACTTTTAATAACCTAGGTAGGTATACTTTACTGTGTAGTAGAATACTGGTGATCCACGGTCGGGTCGGGGAGGTTTCCGGCTTTTTTTTTTTTTTTGAAGGGACGCGCGCTGATAGCTGGAGGAGCTTTTCCAGCTTCACCGGGCAGAGTGGCGAGTACAGAAGGTACTCTAGCAGTTTGGCGATCGTCGGTGCGCGTGCCGACGAGGCCGAGTGTGGGCTTCGCGAAGCGAAAGCAAAGACGTTCGCGATCGGGCCGTAGATTCCGGCTACTGGGACCGCAATTAACTGGGACAGTGGTCCCAGTCGCTGGATCGATAAAAATTAAATATTTTTCTTCCAGCGACTAGGTTCACTCATAGATAACTTAAAAAAATATATTATTCAAGCCAAAATCGGTATCGTACTAAAAGGACAATGACCAAAAGTGGTCCAAATGTCCACCACTAATGAGACCTATATTGGCTTATGGTCCATTAAATAGAGATTAACTTTCAGTATGGGACGAAAAATAAATAAACTGTCAGTAAAAAGTTATGACTGTATGAAAAATTGTAGTAGTTTACGCGCTAATCTCAGGAACTACTGGTCCGATTTGAAAAATTCTTTTTGTTATGGATAGCCCATTTATCAAGGATGGTTTTAGGTTATATAACATCACCCTACAACCAATAGGGGCGGAGCAGCGACCACCCGACCATAATTCCAATATTGTTGTCTTTCTTCTGAGTTTTTTTTTTCTTTTAGCGAGAATCTAACACGGCACACTAAGCGACATGACATAATATGCGTAGATTAATCCGAAATGTGCGATGGATAGAATGATATCAAGAACATTAATTTTCAGATGAAAAGGTAAAAACATGACTTTTCATTCAGTCATAACTTTTTACTGACAGCATATTTTTGATTGCGGTTTGGTTATAATGAATCAGTATTTAGTAGACTATTTTACTACATAGGTGGTGGTTGACATTTGGACCACACTCCATACATTTTTGGTCATTGTCCTTTATGAATGGTCCCAGAAAAGTATTAAATTTTTACTGATCTGGCGATTGGGACCGCGGTCCTAGTTGATTGCGGTCCTAGTTGATTGCGGTCCCAGTTGGCGGAAACCTCGGGTCGGGTATCACTCATCCATCAGAGATTCGTAAATCTAATTAATCTATTTAATTACCACAGATAAATCATATTTTACTAACTAAATCACCTAAAAGTAACCTTTTCATTAGTGTAACCTAAAAGTAAACCAAAGCAGTTCAAAAATCAGCTAAAAGGTTACAAAAGTAACCTTCTGGCAACACTGACTGTTTCTCAATATTGCAGTCAACTGTCATCTTTTTTTTTAATACAAGTTTTACGGCTATGGATATAGATCCTTACGGCCAATTCTGTGCAAATGCTGTGTTTCGTCTATTTTGTGATGTCTTAGTAGTGATTGTGATTTGTGATGTTAATGTTGTTAATTTTTTTTTTTTTCAACAAAAGAAGAATTCAATGAGGGCTTTCGCGATTGGAAAATCCGCCAGATGGCAATACGTAGACGCGAGGTCCAAATGCTGCGTGATTGGTGGATTTTGACATATCTGTCAATGTCATGCAAAATCTGTTTGTAACCATAGAGCAAAATACAGGGTGGAAACGATAAGTGATCTCACTCGATTATTTCTAAACTATACAAGATATCAATAAACTAGTTATTGGTCCTGAAAGTGCTTCATGAGCTCTATCAAACGGTATTAATAATAGGTTACAGAATAAACTGGATCTATCCGAAACTTCAATGTTTCCAGCTTCCATACATTTGGTAGTCACATTATTTTAAAAACTACATATCGCACCCTTAATAATGAATGGGCACAACTCCAAAATTCAGTTTTTTGGGAAAAGCCAAAAAACCAATCGGCGGATCGCGGTTTTTTACATAATTGGCTCTAAAATCTTTATTTTATCAGCTACAACTTTCAAATTAAGCATACTTCATCACTGGTATCTGTTATATAATTTTACATGAGACATTTTTGAAAATAATGATTATGAGTATGTAAAAAAATTGTTTAAAAAAATATTTCAAAGTTAGGCCTTTATTTTACTATTTCTGTTGTTGTGATTTTGGGTATTACTTGTACTTGTGCCCATCTAATCCTTAGGCTGAATTGTTTTATATGGAATATTCCCTAATATTGCTCTCTAATATTTAAAAATAAGTGTATTATTCGATTTTTATATTGATTTACGCCCAATAACATTGGGGACAGTTATTGTGCGGTATAGTAGCTTATAGCCAATTCAGTATAAGAGTAGGGTGCTGAATACTAGAAAATTATTAGATATGTCGAATTAGATTAAAATAAAGACTATTAGCTATTTCTCTGAGAAAACCGACATGAAAATACTAATTTTATGCATTCAAAATATTTTTACTTAGATAGATAGGGTCTCTTACCCTATAAAAAATATGCTTTTTATCAAATAAAGAAAAAACCTACAATAACTTTTTCTGTAAGGTTTTCTGTTATGGATTTGTTTAGGATAATCACTTATTAAAGTCCAACAGCCAGTACCTTGGTATCTTTTTTCCACTATCCTGATGTCCTGGTGGAAGGAACCGTTCTCCTTGTCCCTTACTATAATCACCCACATTATGTGGGAATCAGTTCAAATGGCTATTGTAAAAAATACAATTTAATACTCAAATTGGCATGTGTAATTTTTTAAGGATTTTAGCAACCAATTTTGAACACAAGAATATCTATTCTGGTGTTCTAAAATTCCCCAAAAAATATTTTACTACTAAAGCACCTTAGCCATGCTTCAGATTCAATTTGTGTTATATGGTTTACAAATACAGTCTTTTATAAGAGCACGGATTTGCAGTCCATCGAAGATAGCTGCTTTTAATTTTTCCGTACTCATCATCATTTTGCTTTTGATCATTTTAGTGATTAGAAAGCTCAATACATAATTATCTTTGGCCCTCCAAATAGAAGCCCTTTACGTCCTGCTTGACTTCAGTATTGCAAAGAGTCTAGGTACACAAGGTTTACGACGATATTGGACACCCAATATTTATTATTTTGTACAATTTTTATCCCAGAGTATGCTTGGTTTGTTATCACAAACTCCGTGATCTTTTTTCTTTGCTTTTGTGTACAATATTTGCCACATATTAATAAAAACTGGTGTTAACACAAGATAACATTACGAACTCACATTTTTAAGACAAAATGCACTTTAGAACTTAAATTTAGACAAACTGAAAATTTCAAGGTCTAATAGCTGATCAGTAAAATTGTAGTAACTTAATACGTGAAAAGATAATTTTAAAATAAATTCGATGTATCCTCAGTCCTCAGAATCTGAGTGATTAATTATCATCAATTTATGTGACCGTAATAAATTAAAGAATATAATTATAAATTATAACACTAACATATTAAAGTAATTCACCCTTTGGCTGACTAGTGCGTTTATTCATGAAATAAACAAAGAAAAAAGCCAAGCCCCGAGCGAACGTTAATAGCCTTAACACGTAGGTAAGTCTCTTATTTTATAAATCATTAGTTTATTTGTCGGGAAGTATTTCATAACCACCGCTTTATTTCTTAGCATCGCGATAAAACATTTTAGAGGCTCCTAATCAACCAATAGGTATGAAAATTAATACCAAGAAGCAAATTACTTTTATAGGAGAGTTATAAATTTAACTACAAACACACATCCATGGTCCGCCTAACTAAAGATAAAGTTATATTTTATAATTTTCTATGATTAACGGGACTTTATCAATGTAATAAAAATGAAAATGTAACATATTATTAGAAATATATGGAATTAATTAGACTTAGCTCACTAACACTTACTTAAAAGTTTGTCACACAAAGGCACAACTCCAAATTGGACCACAGTCGCAGGGGCCGGATTCGACAAATATCGGCATGTCTCTGATTCAGCCCTTCTAGCGGGAAGATAGATGAAAGTATGGAAGGGGCACAAAATGTAGAACTCTTTAATCTGATCATTGTTTTCGATTTCTGTGAAAGCCATCTTGTAGAACTGACGAAAATATGCCTCTCTAGTACAAAAAGTAAAAAACCAAAAATTTTGAGTTGTGCCCTTATATTATTAAGGGTGCGAATGATATCGTAAAACTGATTACTGATTCTAAAAGTGCTTCACAAGCTCTATCCAATAATAGGTATCCAACAAGTATCAATAATAGGTTACAGAATAAACTGGATCTAACCAAAAATTCAATGTTTCCTTCTTCCATACATTTAGTACTACCACAGTCATGACACTCATCTCTTGACAATATTATAGCAAGTAAAGCCTAAAACCAATGTTTTTCATTAATAATTTAAAATAAGAATACAATTTACGAGTTTATTTTAAGTATTTATTATTAAATTAAAAAAATTACACTTCTAATATTGTGTGTCTGGCATACATTTAGTATGGAAGCTGGAAACATTGAATTTTCAGATAGATCCAGTTTATTCTGTAACTTATTATTGGTACCGTTTGAAAGAGCTCATTAAGCACTTTCAGGATCAGTAACCAGTTTTTTAATATTTGGTATAGTTAAGAAATAATCGAGTGAGATCACTTAACGTTTCCAACCTGTATAGTTGTTGCCCATTTTTGCCACTTGACGTGGCAGAATCGTGGGACTTCACGGTATTTAAATAAAAATTAAAGTGGTTGCGTTTAGAAACGCCACAAATATTTGAGTCTTTGGAAACAAGTTCGTTATTATACTTGTATATTAAAATATAATTTTGTTTTACCTAGCTTTTTCTTATTAATAAAATATAGGTTATTAAGTACTCAATACAGAAATCAGCCGGCTCCTAGTCTAAAATTCTTATAATCGAAATTAAATGATTTAAACTACAAATAAAAATGATTCAAACAGTACTAGTTTTTAGGTTCAAATTCGACTGCTCTAGTGGACGCACGGAACGGCAACGTCGCAGTCGACCCATATTATTTGAATTATTTGGCGGGAAAATAGTTTTTGGCTTTTAATTCTGAAACTAAGAGGCCTAGAGATTTGAAATTATGTCTCGTGTGTACTTTAATTATAACGAATTATTTGATCTTTAAAACGCAACTCTAACTTATACGGTTTTAATAATCCACCGTGTGTTACGTGTCACCAGCTTACACATACGTATCGGTTCGTAGTTCGAAAACGGTTCGAAATAAAGCTTTGAAAGAATTGAAGTCGGGTTTTTTTATTCGACTTTAATTTATGAGATATAAAACATTGATGTAGCTTAAATATTTACGAAGATACAGATGTGTAAGCTGGAGACACGGTACTCCAGCTCGCACATAGTTTTTTGATCGTGGTTTTAACAGTATTTGAGCTAAAGTCTTGAAAAGTGGAAAGCCTACTATTTGGATTCGACTGTAATTTTTGAGGTATAATACATTATCGTAGCATAAATATTTACGAAGATACAGATGTGTCAGCTGGAGACACGTGTCCTCAGCTTACACATAGAAAACAACTCATAGTTATGAAGTTCTAATGGCTCTAATTGAATGACTGAGAGGTTTGATGACTCTAATTAGGCTTTTATTGATGGTATACTTGGAATTGCTCTAGGGCCAATGAGGAAGTTGGAGACATCGTTTCTCTAGAAACTTTCTGCCCCGTACAACCAAACTGTGGAATGGACTGTCGTCTGCGGTGTTTCCGGACGGATACGACCTGCAAGCTTTCAAGAGGAGAGCGTATCTTTACCTTAAAGGCCGGCAACGCACCTGTAACGCCCCTGGGTCTGCGGGTGTCTATGGGCGACGGTAATCACTTACCATCAGGTGATCCGTTTGCTCGTTTGCCTCCTATCACATAAAAAAAAAAAAAAAAAAAAAACATTCAGGTCATATGGATTTATTTTATCTGGGGATATGTGAAGTCACACTTCTTCGTAGATAAACTACGGACTTCAATACCAACATTCGTCGCTTTATTGTCAAAATGTAAGGCCATAATTGCTCGAGAAAGTGATTGAAAATTGGATATTCCGATTACGCCACATTTAAGCCAACCGTGGTCCCCTTAGGCCAGAAATCATTTTGAAGCACAAATGTCATAAGAATATCATTTAAATAAAACCAATACCATGTCAATAAAATATATTTAAGTATTTTATTAAAGTTGTATACCTCTAAAACACCCTTTACTTACCGGTCCATTGATTAATTTTCTACTTCAATTATTTTAAATTGATAATAGGCCAGTAGAATTAGATTTTAAATCGGAAATAATTCCTACAAAAGATTTTATTGCTTTAATGGCTTCATTGGTTGCCCATTAAGACTCTCCTAGGTTTTCGACTTCGACGGAGTTGTGCTTAAGTAGTGGGGGCCCCCCGAAAGGGGCGCTTTTTAGGTTTTCCGGTTATACCGTGTAAAGGACTTACCCTATCGAAAGTGGTCTTCCTGACGGTTGAAGGGTATTTAATCCTGCATTAAATAAGACCAAATTCATATGTTTTGGACAAACCGTTCTCGTGCAAATGTTCGGCAAAGTAGAAAATATGTGTATAATTAATGACCCTCTCCACGTCCAATAGCTCGTCACCCGTAGGCTCCCAAGCCTTGTAAAGGGTCGCCTTAACCAGCGTATCCCTGTCAAGGTTCACGAGTTGGATTCGCTTATCCTTGTTCGTCCCAGCCGTTCCGGCACTCTCCTGAACGACTGTGTTACCTAATGTGGCTGTCCCACTTCCTTGTACCCTCCTGTACGATTGCATTGCTTAGCCATATGCCTGATCCAAGGTTCGACGCCACAAAATCAACTTCGTACGCGTTAAAATAGTTTAAATACTATTTTCCGTGCTTGCAACATTTTTCTTTACTGCTTCGCCTCTATTAGTCGTAGAGTGATTGTATACAGTGTGAGTCACGTTAAAGTGTACATATGAAAATAGATAAAACTAGACCTATTTTTATCGACAAAAAATAGGTCAAAAAATTTTTGAGTTTTTTTTTTAATTTTTTATAGAATTTTTTTCCTTCCAATTACTTATTGTAAAGAAAACGTAATAACTTTTAAACCAAGCGGTATATCCTGATAAAATAAAAACAGTAATAATGCTAAATAACAGGCAATACTAAAAAAATACAATAAATACACAAAAAAGGCCCAAAAATAATAAAAAATGATACTTTTTGAAAAAAATCTGCTTTTAAATTCGTGTTTTTTTGGTTATTTGATGAATTTCTCAAAAAAATGCCCCTATAACAGGTGGTTTTTATTACTTCGTATTATTCTCTATCGTATTATCTTTGTAAAACCAAAAATCGCATGTCTCTATCCCTATCACAACATTTGCTATAAGCGTTTGAACAAAGGCCTGCCACAACATTATTCTCCGCTGCAGGTAGAGAAAATTTTAATTTTAACTAAAATGCTTATTTTACTTCGAAATCTTTTGTTTTTATTTGAAATTTAACTTGTCTTTATCTAAATTACAAATCTAGAGCCATTTTCAGTTTCGTTGTTAACGAAGCGTTGAATAGCGCGCCCGGAGAGGCTTAGTTCAAACGATCATTGCAAATGTTGTGATAGGGATAGAGACATGCGATTTTTGGTTTTACGAAGGTAATACGATAGAGAATAATACAAAGTAGTAAAAACCACCGGTTATAGGGGCATTTTTTGGAGAAATTTATCAAATAACCAAAAAAAACACGAATTTAAAAGCAGATTTTTTTCAAAAAGTATCATTTTTTATTATTTGTTGGCCTTTTTTGTGTATTTTATGTATTTTTTTAGTATCGCCTGTTATTTAGCATTATTACTGTTTTTATTTTATCAGGATATACCGCTTAGTTTAAAAGTTATTACGTTTTCCTTACAATAAGTAATTGGAAGAAAAAAAATTCTATAAAAAATTAAAAAAAAATCTAAAAAAAATTTTGGCCTCTTTTTTGTCGATAAAAATAGGTCTAGTTTCATCTATTTTCATATGTACACTTTAACGTGACTCACACTGTATATCCTATAGCCTTCCTCAATTTATGAGCTATTCAACACAAAAATAATTATTTCAATCAAACTAGTGATTCTTGAGATTAGCTCGTTCAAACAAACAAACAAAAAACTCTTCAGCGTTTTAATATGAACTTGTTGTTGTTGATTTTTGGCGTCGAACCTTAGACCAGGCATACGGCTAGGCAACGTAGTCGTGCAGGAGGATACAAAGAAGAGGGGCAGCTACAGTAGGTAACACAGAGTGGTTCAGATGAGTGCCAGGAAGAGGTGCAGCAACCGCAGTTAAGGAACGGCTGGGACAAACAAGGATAGGCGCATCCAGCTCGTAAGCCTTGATAGGGTTACACTGGTTGAGGCGCTCCTTTTCAAGACTTGGAAGCCTGCGGGTAACGAGCCATTGGACGTGGAGATGCCGAACATTTGCACGAGAACGGTTTGTTCAAAACATATGAATTTGGTCTTATTTAAGGCAGGATTAAATGTCCTTTAACCGTCAGGAAGACCACTTTTCGATAGGGTAAGTCCTTTACGCGGTATAACCGGAAAACCGAAAAAGCGCCCCTTTCGGGGGCCCCCACCACTTAGGCACAACTCCGTCGAAGTCGAAAACCTAGGAGAGTCTTTATGGGCAACTAATGAAGCCATTATTAAAGCACTAAAATCTTTAGTAGGAATTATTTCCGATTTAATTCATTTTTGTGTTTAATTCTACTGGCCTGTAAAGTAGAAAACTTTTCTTGTTCTAGTACTTAATGGTTGCTTATTTTTTAATAAATCCTTTTTTTATTTTTCAGATGTGAATAAAACTAATACATCTAATCAACCAAGATTTTATCTATTTAAATAAATAAAATGTAGCTACATATTAGATGTTTGTGATGTTAGTAAATTAGTATAGATGACTTGAATTTTTCTTTTCTTATTTTATCTAAATTATAATTTTGTGAAAATAATAACAACAAATGGTCTATATTTAGTACACCATGCATCGCTCACTTAAGCGTGGTAAGTAGGTACAGTCGAGTTCATAAATATTGGCAGTGCCAATGTTTCAAAATATTGTTAGCGTTTTAACGATCATTTATATTGCACTTAAACTCAATCATCAATAAAATGTAATCATTATTCATTAACATGTTGCGGTAGCGCGCAGTACCTACCTATTGATTCCGCTACTGCGCTACAATATTTTGACACATTGGGCTTTACCAATATATTTATGAACTCGACTGTACCTACTTTTTGAAATTATTGTTCTTCCAGATAATTGTGTCATGGGATCCATTTTTTGTCAATCAATTAATCTTTAAATTGTGTGTTGGTGTCAAAATCTATGAAAAAAAGCGAAAGTTTGTGCTGTTTTACCTTTTGCTTAATAATAGGCGACAATAGCCAAACGGTGTCGATGTCGGACTGGCCGACTCGAGATCGAGAGAGAGACGCTGTTCAAACCCCACTGGCCTGTTGCAATGAACCCAACCCATTCCTAATACATACAAGTTATTGGCTTAGCTGGAAAGGTTAACGGGACAAATTACTAAGTTTGTGCAAAAAAAAAAATACAATTATGTAGGTAGGTACACCAATCTCGAACACTTATAAAATCTTACACTGCACTGTAACCATTGTTTGTTTGAACAGACGCAGTACCATTTATATTACATAGGTAGGTATATTTTAAGGTTTTATTTAATCAATCCTAATCCAAATCCGTCGGTCAACTGTCTTTCAATATGTTTTTGGTCAAAATAACTGCGGTTTTCGATGTTTTTACATTTTCATATTGTTTATAAGACTATTTAAACAATATTAAAGTGTAAATGCATCGAATATTTTGGATAAATATATGTTACAGGAAATGTATGTAATCCGTCATTGTATACAATTCCTAGGAATTGTATAGAATTCCAAAAATCCCCCGGAAATGTGTGATGTAAACTATATTACACACATTTTCTAGGAAATTTATACATATCTTCCTAAACAGCAATCTGAATTGTAATATTTTTACGATTTTAATGAATACTCGTGGACATGCGATGCGAGGGGAGCAAGGGGAGGGTCTCAATGAGAGCCTAAATACAAACTCAACACACATCTCCTAATTTATCAAGAAAGAAGTATCAAGATATTTATAATATAAACCGTATAATTGTTACTGGGTTGTCTCAATGAGAGCCTTAATAAAAACTCTGATCCTTGAATTAGTAAAGATATTGTATCCTTTATGATTGTTATTTAATTGTCTCAATGAGACCCTTAAAAACTTCTTGATTCTTCGTTTATAAACGTGTTTTACTTATTTTATTCACACGCAGCGTTCGTTTTATACATTTCCTAAAACCATATTGGAATTATACAAAATTCCTAGGAACTGTATACATTTCCTAGGAGTTGTATTCCTAGAATGAAGAATGTTCACTAATTTTGTTTTTTAGCTTTCTGTATTCTCTGTTAAAAATAAAAATACACGTGAAAGAATTATTTCGATGCGTCAATTAGTTTCCAAGATATTGAATTTTTAAGGTGCGGGCGGCGGGCGGCCCGCCATTTTATGCGCGTGACGTCATAATACAGCGACTGGCTCAAATTTGTATGGGTGGAATCTTGCAAGCTGAAATTAGACCCACTTCTGGACAACCGATTAAGCTGAAATTTCGCATACACATGTAATTTGGATGACCATGCAATATTATGATGACATGGAGCTGATCTGATGATGGAGCTGGAAGGTGGCCATAGGAACTCCATAATAAAATGACTTAACTCCACCGAGTTTGGGCTCGTTCGTTTTGTATTAACGAGTACTTCAATTCTATATAGTAATCAGGGTCTGATGATGGAGCTGGAAGGTACTTCGCAATAAAACGACACAATCGCATCAAGTTTGGGTTTGGTTCAATTTTAATTTCTGTGATGGGTCTAGGTGTTAATATGTATAATATGTATGTATTTACAAAAAAAATGTATTTAAGTATGTTTATATCCGTTGTCTAGTGAGCGGACACTGTGAATGTAGTACGTCACGCGGGGTCACGTGACCGTCGGCGGGACTCGATATTTAAGCGAACTTTGAATGCCTATAAAATCATAACTACTTGGTATTTTTGAATGAAATAAAAACAATTGTATTTGTATATGTAAAAGCTTAACTGTAACAAAGGTTTCAAGTGATTTTGCATACCTACTAACATTCTCAATTCATACATTTCCTGTAACATATCGATACCTCTGGGCTCAAAGGTCGTAAAGGACAAAGTACGACTTTTCAGGAGAAGCAAAAAACGTTTTTTTATTTTTTTATTCGACGATAACTTTTTTGTTTTTTGTGCTATTAAATTACGACTTATGAAGAAAGTGCTTAGAATTCACAGCATTTTCTGAAGAGGTATTGAAAAACTGGACTAGAGCTTTATTTACTGAGATAGATTTCCTTTACGCCCTCAAAATTACAATAAAAAGACCTTTACGCCCCTCAAATATTCGTCCTAGGCAAGTTACTCAGGACGTAAGTCTATTTTTATTTGACAAAACTACAAAACTAAGGTAATAAATGACAATTTACATAGTTTTGTAGGTTTTCATGGGTCGTAACGGGACACCCAGGTAAGGTATTATGAAAGGGTAAATTGATGATTTAGCTTAAATAATTAATATTTTATGGTATTTCATATGTAATATACCATTCCTTCACATATTTTTAATGAATTATGGTCTTTTAAATGAAATAAAATGATTTTCCGTAGCTTCATAATTTAATGCACACAATTTATGAAACTATTAGTAGAAGTTTTGATATCTTCGAACTAGAAGAAACTATTTCCGATATAAAAGCGAATTTAGAAAATAAATATTATGACGCTTTTAAATGAAACTTCATAAATATCTACTTTATAGGAAAAATCGAAACCAATTTAATTTAATTTTTTTATTTAATCATTATTATTGTTTCGAAAAGTTACAAATAGCGGACTTAATTCCATAGGGCAGTCTGTCCATCAGTTGACCTTATGATAATGCAAATAGAATAGAATTCTAAATTCTAAATAAATTAAACATTATTAATTCATAGTAGCTTAAAATTATGTCATTGTACTTGGTATAAAAGTAGAAAAGTTAGGTAAGTAAGATTACAAGTAGGAAGGTTTTCATTCCAGTAAAGTAGGTACATCCACTTACTTTACTCCTACATAATACCGTTTTTAAAAGCCAATTATTTTTAATATAAAAATAATATAACTTCGAAAAAAACTACATTCACGCTTTTTAGTAGATTAAGTCTCAACATATATTTTCCCATGTTGTGTAAATATTTTTCCTACTAGTTATTCTTTATTAGCTGATCCAAATAACTTTAGAAACTATACTAATTTATTATAATTATTGTAACAGTCAAAACTCAAAAGTGGTTTTGACCAAGGGCGTTAGTCAAAATTACTAGGAAATCATTAAAAATAATTGTAAAGTGTAGTATTTGTGTGATTTGTGCATACAAAATAATGACACCTAAGGTACTACAGTAAGGTGACTTTTTTTTTCTCTTATAATATTTTAATAAATCTAGCTTTTTCATTTTTTCAATTTTTATTATGACTATCCTAACATAATTAGGTAATACGTTATTTTAAAGCATGTTTTTATTTTCTTAAATCATGTTTTAATAATTATCTTTTACCTGACAAATACCTAGTTTCTTCATATGAGAAATAATAAAAAGCAACATTACTTTACACGATGTTGGTAGATTTCATCATTTTATATGGACAAATCACATAAATTTTACACTCTAAAATAGTTTTGTTGTATATTTTTGATGATTTTTTAGGTTCTTTCGTTTGTTCCAAACGCACATACTTAAATACTATAAGAAACGTCTATAAAATTTACCTTCACAGTTATTTTAATATCCTCACTGTGTAGATTTTTAAAATATTTGTTTAGATAATCTAAGGGCGTAAAGGACAAATTACTTAGACTTGGGTATGAAAATGTAAGGTTGTATAGGACAATAGATATACTACATGTACATTATACGCCCAAAAATTTGTGTTTACTTGTTCTTTACTACCATGATAACTGTACTAAAAAATCAAATGGTATTTACATCCCAATTTTCACGATGAATTCTGTTTAGCTTATCAAATATGATGGGTCGTAAAGGCACTTTTTTTGGGAATTTCGACAAACTAAATATACAGATCGATAGAGAATTAAATTCTGAGTAAAACTGTATAAATAACTCATTTTCGGTATTTTGTCCTTTACGACCTTTGAGCCCAGAGGTATCGATATTTGATAATCATCTAAAACTAAATTAAATTTGACAGTTGTAATCCGGATTTGGACAAGGATTGAATATGGGAAACGGGCGTAACTTAGCGTTAAAATAATCTTTTATTATCTAGTCGCTATACTTAGTTGGTAGGTAAAGGTAAGCTGTTTATTTTAAAGATCACTGGGTGTGCGTGCTAAAAAATTTAAATGTTTTATTTATAGTCCAGTCATTTGGTAAGGTGTGTTGGGACGATGTAAGTTCGGACACAATTTTTTCCTAATGTTGACACACTATGAAAACTATTAATTAAATTTGTAAGCCCGGATGTGCCTCAGAAGGAACTGAAACTTCACTGGAACTGAAACAACTATCAGTCTTTGACGTCCTGAGAAAAAGAAATAAAAGGTTACCCTACTTAGAAAGAGGGAGCCTGCCCACAGAGAGCGAGATAGTAATACATAGGTTATGCTTCAAGTAGGTATTCGAAGTGTGGCCTCCATTTTATCTTTAGCTTCATGGCCTAGACTCACTGAAACATTTTCGTCTTACACCGTAATCTTTATAGTAAGTTAGAAACAAATTATTATTTTCTCTCTTTTAAAATTGTGTTCCTGATGATAACTGACCACCATTATGGTAAAATTTAAAATTAGATCGTTTAAAGATTTGACTCATTGTTTAAAATTAGTGATTCATTCATTAATGATAATTTTCATGAGACTAGTTAATTTAAAGCCTAAATCTGCCAGAAGTATTTTGTAGATTGTTAAGTTTACTCCATATTATTAGTTAGGTAGGTATTATATTAATACAGGTTTACTGATAACTCGACGTATTCCCATCAAGACGAGATAGAGGAGCTCAAAATGTAACAGATTTGATTCTATGTAAATTATGTTTGGCCGATAGTTAACGGTTTTAGTTATTCTAAATCT
This sequence comes from Ostrinia nubilalis, assembly GCF_963855985.1. Classification (NCBI taxonomy): domain Eukaryota; kingdom Metazoa; phylum Arthropoda; class Insecta; order Lepidoptera; family Crambidae; genus Ostrinia; species Ostrinia nubilalis. Next base: position 11,316,090 of record NC_087090.1, read on the forward strand.
TGTGATTTTTTAAATGTTATCAAATTCCTTTGCATTATTTTACCAAATGGCTCTTGGAATATCATTCCAACTAGGTAAGTAGTTTCTTGGTACGTGGGACACTATTTAAGTTGTGAGCCTAACTATGAAAACAAAGTAGTTTATTATTAAAATTGTATTGATTGCGTTTATTGGTATTGTCTTTCATGATTTATGTAATTTTTAATGTGTTCGAAATACTTTTCATAGCAATTTTTCCACTCAGCTTGAGGCACCTCCAAAGCATGGTTTTTGACCGCACCGACAGTTGCTTCTGGCTACATAAATCGCTGTTCACGCATTTAATTTTAATATACGGGTACCAAAAGAAGTGTTTAGATTCCAAGCAAGAATTTTGTAGCGTTGGACCTGTTTATTTCATATTTTGAGTGTTCAAATAGTCAGTTATTTGACGAGACGTGTAAAAGCTCACATTTTCGTCACGAATGGCGATTCGACTATGCTTGTCAGTTTCCCTTATAGTCCAGTCATTTCGTCCGAAAAAAAGGCAAATAAAAGAAAATGAATTTGCGCTTCTAATTTTTTAATATGTTGTAGGGGATACCTAGAAAAGCTTAACTTGAGATTGTCGACCAAGCTTTCCTAGGAGCTTTCGCCGCCATCTTGGAAAACGCTTAAAATTTGTTTTTCGGCAATAACTCGGCTATCCGATGAGATTCGAAAATTTTTGTAGGACACTTTTTGTAGCTTTCTTTGTGCTCTACAATAACGCCCGAACCATTTTTAGCGTATCATGCATCGTTATCGAGCTAACGATCAATAAAGTCAAAAATTTTGGACACAATTTTTGTTTTTTGTTTTTTTTTCTTTGGGTCTTAATAAATATGAAAAATTGTGGAATTCAAACTTGTAGAGCATATTCAGACCTACAATTTCCTTCTTGGATTTTTTTATGTTGGACAAAAATTACGATCTCCAGCGCGCCGCAAAGTCGGTGAATCCACGCTCAGCGTCGAGCGCGCACAAGTTAGTATATCGTATCGTGTTGAGTTTTTGCTGTGCGTAGTGTAAATCGAGGGTTCCGATATTCTGGGCAAAAATTTCGATATCTAGTTGGCTGTAAACTCGTTATAACGGCGTGCCCGCATAGAGCGTCCGTTTGAAAGCAAACCGGCTTCCTGATCCTCCGATCTCTCACAACTCACGTCGACATTTTGCTTGACGACGACGACGATGTCTGGAACGATGATGATGACGATGCTCTCATCGAATCAGCATCATTTCCAACGGTTCAACAGACACAACAACTCGAAGAGTTTACGGAGGACGAAGATCTTCAGCCTGGACCATCCAAGCGAAAAAAGACATAAAAAAAGTCCATCGTTCGTGTCTCGAGTGCAGAAAAAAATATTTTTCTTTCCGTTTATTTTGTTTTGTTTATTTTGTATTGTAAAAAAATAATTTTTTTTACTGCACAAACAAATTATTTGTTTAATAAATTACTATTGTGTGATCCTTAATTTGTTGCTCTATGTACTTATTTTTTATCCCATCAATTTCCTGAACAATTTCCCATTCGATTCGACATCCAGACACAACCGAGCGAGCAGCTCGCTCGACGCTGAGCGTGGATTCACCGACTTTGCGGCGCGCTGGAGATCGTAATTTTTGTCCAACATAAAAAAATCCAAGAAGGAAATTGTAGGTCTGAATATGCTCTACAAGTTTGAATTCCACAATTTTTCATATTTATTAAGACCCAAAGAAAAAAAAAGAAAAAAACAAAAATTGTGTCCAAAATTTTTGACTTTATCGATCGATATCTCGATAACGATGCATGATACGCTAAAAATGGTTCGGGCGTTATTGTAGAGCACAAAGAAAGCTACAAAAAGTGTCCTACAAAAATTTTCGAATCTCATCGGATAGCCGAGTTATTGCCGAAAAACAAATTTTAAGCGTTTTCCAAGATGGCGGCGAAAGCTCCTAGGAAAGCTTGGTCGACAATCTCAAGTTAAGCTTTTCTAGGTATCCCCTACAACATATTAAAAAATTAGAAGCGCAAATTCATTTTCTTTTTTGAATGTACGTAATGACTGGACTATTATTAAACTGAAGACTTTTGGAAAAAAAGTGGCTGTTTACTATTAAGAATTAACCATTCTAAATTTCTCTAGTGACGTTTTAGTCACATAATCGGATATTTCGGAAAAATAGGCGACCGTAAGTTTCAAAGTGTTCCGACCGCATGGGACTTTTGTTGGAATTGGTTCATCTTAAAACACCTCCATAGTCGATAGCTGTTTATTTTCAGGATTATTATGCATAGATCCTTAATTCGTCAACTGTCACAATTTTAAAAACGGCTTTTAAAGCTTTTTAAACGTATTTATCAAACTATTCCAAGGACTAAACAACACAAGTGTCCTATTGAGCGTTTGAAAAATTTTGTGACATCCAGTGAGAAAAAAACGTATTAACCATAATATGGTCTTACAATATTTTATTACTGCTAGTGGAATTAATGCCTAGGGTTATCTCAATCCTACGATATACCTATCACAAGACGAGGTTTCTCTTCCATTTTTCTGACAACATCAATGTTTTCCGCCACAATTAGTCATTTTGGACGACTTTCGCAAAGTTCACTGGTGAGCCAATGACATAAAATATTATGCTTCTTAAACCAGCGTTTTACAATGGTAAAGGATAGATCTTTATCACCAAAAGTGAAATTTAGCTGACCGCTTCAGTTTTGTATTGATTAACCACGTCGAAAGTCATAATAAATCTTCGCGCGAAAATTTCCGCAAGTCAATTCCATGTTTTTGTAGTCAAGATAATTTTCAATTCAATGTTAATAATACAAAACGTGCTCAAATGATAAAAAGTTTTGAACAAGGTTGTAGTCAAAAATGTCAAACTTTTCATTAAAAGTATCAGATGTCGTCTAACAACACGTTATGTTGTCGAGGCTCACAACTTAAATAGTGCCCTAATAACAGATCATAATGACCCACAAACACTAGCATGAATACAGATCTGTGAGCATGAATGCATTCTGTAGCTTGGACATTATTTTGAGGTCCTCTACCTCACCTTGATGGGAATACATCGAGTTAACTGACCTAGGTAACCTTGTATACTGTGGTGATTTATAATAAATCTGGCCATACGTTACCACAGAATACAATTAAGTTTAATACTGAGGGGTTGGTTTTTTTTTAACCCAAAGTCGATGCTGCACTATTCTGAATTCTTTGTTAAAAATGTTCTTCACTGACCACTTGCATTGTGCTAAAGGATGAACAAAGGGCCAAATTTAGTTTTTCATACATTTAGTAGCATTGTTGATAGAAATGTTGTGCCTGTAAGATATAAGAAATGTACGAAATACCACACTTACAATGTTTCCAAGTTAAATTAAACGTTGTTCTCCATCTCGTGAGTTTTTCATTTTTAAAAGTATATTATAGCGATTGATTAATAGATTTACTAGCGACCCGCGCTTCTATCACTCGTTTAGGATGTGCAGTTGCAATGAAGAAATTATGATAAGTATGTTAGGTTTCGACTTATTATTCACTCAAAAAGAAATTCATTACATACTTACTTGCCCATCATGAACACCTTTACTTTTTACCGTTTGGTGTAGGTACTTAGTGATTCGAAACGGACATATCTGTGGAAACGGACTATTAAGCCGAGAGGTTCCGGGTTCGATTCCCGGTCGGACAGAGATTTAGAGTAGGCGCACACCGTTGATTTTAGTTGGCCGATAGTTGTGCCCGATTTTAATTTGTATGAAGAATCGGCCAAATCGAATCGGCGTAGTGTGCGCACTCGGTACCTATCCTTCCGTTTGGCCAAATTACTTTTCGCCAAATTTCACTTCGCAAACAACTTATCGCCAAAGTTTCATTTCCCAAATGAACTTTTAGCAACTGTACTTTTCGCAACTAATTCATTTGGTCAAATTATCGTTTGGCAAAATTTTACTTGGCAAATGTTTATATAGCAAATGTTTTATTTTGCCAAATAGGTATTATATTCCAAATAATTTGTTTGGTCAAATTGACACTTCACATACTTACCCACCGTTACCCACAAATCAAAGCATAAGGCAGATGATCATGGTTTTCACAATAATTGTATGTAAAACAAAGAGATTGCAGAAAATAGTATGGTTGCAGAAAGTAGGTATCGCAGAAAATAGTAGGTTAGGTTAGAACAGTGACCGCCGAGCGCTAGAATCACCTCTATTGTTTAATGAATCATTTGGAAATTTCGATAAAAAGAATGAAATATGAAAATTAATTTAGAATATATTATCTACCCACTAAACAAAATAATAACCACAAGCTAATTTGTAGTCCATTCTATGCGACAATCAAATTATTTTGTAAATAGTTTATCGTGAAATATTTTTGCCAAATGAAACATTGGGCAAAACATACTTTGCCAAACAATAATTTGCTGAACAATAATATGCCAAAAACGAAATTTGCGAATTAAAAGTTTGCAATAAGTTGTTTTGCCAAATGAAAATTTGCGAAACGTTGTTTGCGATGTGATAATTTGGGAAACGTTTTTTGGCCAAACATTAGTAATCCGTGCGCACTCCCATACATGCCCATACTGATCAACTGCCCGACTAAACTATCGGCCGATAATAAATCAACGGTGTGCGCCTACTCTTAAATGAATTTTAAATAGGTATCTAACTACATATCAAAATGTACCTATTTAAAAAAAGTAGTATATTTGATAAGAAGAATTAAATAAAAATACGTGTAATGGCGGATTTACATGTATAATTTATAACCATTTAAAACGATAGCTCGTTCGCACGCGTCGAGGCAATGGGCGCGACTGGTCAATAAGGTCGAGTTCCGCGGATCACAAAGCGCGGCGGCCGTTGAAAAGAGCGCGCCGGGTGAGCGCGCGAACCCGCGAAAACTCAAGCCCGCCAAATGCGAATCCGAGCGTCAGAGCACAGATAATACAATAGTGTTTGGAGGGCCGTTACATACTCCCCCTCTAGTTCGAACACAGCGTCCTCGCGTTCGGACTAGGACTATACCTGCGTGGGCGTCCGCGCCTACGCTTCTCCCTAACAGGGGCCTCTACGTCACCGATGAATGGGCTTAGGTTGGATGCGTGATAGCGACCTATAAGTTCGCTGTTCCTAATCCCCTCCAGCAGGTAAGTCGTAGGACTAACAACCTCGCGAATGCGATAGGGTCCATCCCTGCGGGGTATGAACTTGGCGGTCTGGCCAGGTGCGGCGTCGTTGGGCCCTTGGGTCTTTAACAAAACAAGGTCACTCACCTTATAATCCGGGGGTGCGCGCCTACCTTCGTCTGCGCACGCCTTCTGGGTGGCCTGCGCGCGCTCGTGCACGTCGCGGGCCTCCAGCAGCGCGGTGGACAGCTTCCGCAGGTAGGGTGTGATGCTCGCCACGAAGTTGTCGCTCTCCGCGATGGCCTTCATATCAGCCACCGCGTCAGACGGGGCTCGCAGCTCTCTCCCGAAGGTGAGGTAAGCTGGTGAATGTCCAGTACTCGCCGTTACAGCGGAGTTCATCGCGAACCTGATGGCAGCAAGGTGTGCATCCCATGTTGCGTGGTCCTTCCCTACGAGTATCGCCAGTTGGGGCTTCAGGTCGCGGTTCTTGCGTTCAACGGGGTTCGCTTCCGGGTGGTACAGCGGTGTCAGCGACTGTTTGATACCCATCACGTGACAAGCCTGCTGCATTACTTCACCAACGAACTGCACTCCGTTGTCGCTGATCATCCGTCGGGGAACTCCGTACCTCAGGAACACTTCCGCGACGAGGACCTCAGCACACTCGGCGCTAGTGGCGCTCTCCAGGGCAAAGAGCTCAACCCAACGGCTGCAAACGTCTTCAATTATTAAAATCCAGCGGTTTCCCTTCGCGGTCTTCGGTAAGGGTCCGAATAAGTCCACAGAGACGACTTCAAATCTCCGGGTTGAAGCAGGGGTCTGGAGTAGTCCGGCCGGCTTCCTGTTGTCTGCCTTGTAACGCTGACATGCAACGCACCGTTTGATGTACTCGGTAACAAAGGCTCTCATGCCTGGCCAGAAGTAACGGCTCCGGATGCGTTGTAGAGTGCGATCGACGCCGAAGTGTCCTGCGGTTGGAGCGTCGTGTAACTCGGTAAGTATCTGCTCTCTCTCGTGCTGTGGAACTACGAGACACGTGCAATCTTCATCGTCAGACTCAGGTAAGCATCTATACAGTATACCGTCGGATATCAGGTATCCTCGGTTCGACCAGTTCCTCCCCCTGAATGGATCGTCGATCTCTTCCAGGTCTTCGATTATCTTCTTCAGCTCGGGGTCCTTCAGCTGGTTTTCACGCACGTCGGCTGGTGTCCTGTGCGGTACGTCGACGGTCACCAAGCATACTTCGCATCCACCTGGGTTTTCTTCGCAACAGGCGGGGCGGCTCAGTGCGTCGGCTATGACGTTAACCTTCCCGGGCGTATACTGGATCTGCAAGTTATACGCCTGGAGCGTCAGCGCCCACCTCGCCAGGCGGCCGCTGGGTGATTTTAAGCTCATCAACCAGCGCAGGGGTTGATGGTCGGTCTTCACGACGACTTCCGATCCCTCGATGTAGCCTCTAAATTTGGTCACCGCCCAGACGACGGCAAGGGCTTCTCGCTCGGTGGTCGTGTAGTTTCGTTCTGCAGGTCCTAGGAGACGGCTGGCGTATTCTACGGGCCTCTCGTCGGGGCCCTCCCCCTGCATCAGAGCGGCTCCGAGGCAGTACCCGCTGCTATCCGTCCTCAGGGTAAAAGGCTTCGTCTCGTCCGCCTGGCGCAGTATCGGCGCGGTGATGAGGAGCTCCTTGATCTTGTTGAATGCAGCTTGCTGTTCTTCGTTCCACACCCAGGTGCTGTTCTTCTTGAGGAGGTCAGTCAGCGGCTTAGCAACAGCAGCGTAGCCTGGTATAAACCGCCGGAACCAGCTGGATGTGGCCAGGAAACCCTTCAGCTGTCTTTCATTCTTCGGGGCAGGCATGTCTGCGATCGCTGATGTCTTCTCTGGGTCGGCCCGTAGGCCTCCAGGCATGATGATATGGCCCAGGAACTTGACTGAGTCTCGGGCGAAGCGGCTTTTCTTCCTGTTTACGCGCAAGTTGAACTTCTCTAACCTGTCGAGTACTGCTTCAAGGTCTTCTAGGTGTCCAAGGAACGATTCTGATAATATTATTATATCGTCGAGATACGCTAGGACGTTTACAGGCCTCCTTTTCTGCAGAGCAGCGGTGCCTCCTCCTTTGTCCTTTGGCTCAGCATTATCTCCGTTAACGAACAGGTTCGTTTTGAATCTGTCGATCAGTCGCTGGAACGTGGCGCCAGAGTTGCGAAGTCCCATCGGCATCCTCTTGAAACGGTAGGTACCGGACGGCGTAACGAAGGCGGTGACGTCACGGCTCTCATCAGCGACGGCCACTTGAAAATAGCCAGATTGAAGATCTAGCGTTGTCATGAAGCTGGTGGTCTTGGCTGCATGAAGAACGTCCTCAATCCTGGGCAGCGGGTACCGGTCGGGTTCTGTCACGGCGTTCAGCTTGCGGTAATCTACGCACAAGCGTACTCCACCATCTTTCTTGTTGACAAGAACCACGTTCGAAGCCCAGGGGGACTCACACTCTTCAATAATATCAGCCTGCAGCATCTTCTGAAGCTCTTCTTCCAGGATCTCCTTCTTGCCTTGTGACAAGCGGTAGGGCGGTGAGGCGATAGGTTCCTGCCTCTCATCGACCCGGATCCGGTGCGTAGCGTAGCTGGTAGGTGGGCCAACCTCGGCGAACCGGTCGGCGCGGCGCGCTAGCAGCTCGTTCAATTGTCTTCGCTGAACAGGTGACAGCTTACAACCCTCGTCATCTCTCAGCGTCAGGGCCGCGGCATCGAGGCGCATCAGCTCTGCGGCGTCGGCGGTCGGCGGGGGCGCTGGTGTCAGCAGGTCGTAAGTATCTACAAAAGAAAACTTCTGTTCAGGTAAATTGGAAAAACTCCAGCTACGTTGTGGTACATCTAACATGACGTCAGCGCGCACTATAAAATCATGACCGAGGAGGGTACGATTCTCAGCCCCAAGTATCACGTAGAAAGTGGTAGGTATGCTGCGTCCAGCCAGCACAACGGCGGTATTACAAATCAAAACATCTCGTACCTGCGAGGTTCCATCGGCGAGTCCTACTGTGTGACGTGCGGCGTGAAACTTAACACCATTCTCCAGAAGGATCGCGTACAGTCCAGGGCTAGCCACGGAGTGAGTAGCACCGGTATCCAGCATCGCGACACCCGCGCGGCCGGCCACCGTGATGTTAACCAGTGGGCGCGCGGCGCGCGTGTTGTCAACAATAACATTCTGAAAGTCAACTTTGTTACTTTCCCTACTCACACTCGCACTTTTATTCGCACAAGTGGTACATTTAGAGCGCACTGTACCTTCCTGACCGCATCCATAACAATATAACTTACCTGCCGGTCGGTTATTAGGAACAGGTGGTGAAACATTCGCTTTAGCAGGTGTAGGTTTCGATCTACATTCATCGGTGACGTGCCCAAAACGCTTACAGACATTACAACGTGGACGATTACGTATAGATTTCGCTGTGTTCGTACTAGAAGAGGCCGTGCTATTATGATTGTTGTCAACATAACTAGACTGAGCACGGGATGGGTTAACATGTATCGTGGTATTGGATTCACGCGAAATATCTTCAACACACCTCGCCTGCGCGAGTAAACAATCAAGGTTAACAATATTGTTGCGCGGCACTAATTTTTTAATGTCATTATTAAGTAGGCCGTACACGATGTCAACTTGCACTTCGTCATCCAGTTTGTATGGTAATCTCGAGAGATTAGCGCGCACTCGCGATATAAACGAATCGGCGTTTTCTTCGCCTTGTTCCGAGGCGAAAATGTCCCGGAACACGCGGTAGGCGGGACGAGGGGCGCCGTACATGAAGCGTAGCCGGCGTATCGCGTCGTCCCAGGTCGTCACGGTGGTCCGTACGCCCTGCCACCACACGGCGGCGTCTCCGGTCAGCAACATGGCGAGGCCGCGCAGCGCGTGTTCGTCACTCACTGCGGCGCATTCTTTGTACACGACGATGTTCTCGATGAACGCCTCCAGTACCTCGGCGCTCCGGGTGGCACCGTCGAAGCGTGCGGTGCACCGTGTGAAGTTGCCGCCTTGCGGCGCGGTCGCGGTCGCTGCCGCGGGGTCGGTAACTCGGGTCGGAGTCGCCGGCGACGGCCCGTGTAGGTCGCCGGCCGGGGTCGGAGTCGGTAAACCTCTGATGACATTGGTGATCAGTCTCGCCAACTGGTCCTCTGTGATGCCGATGACGTCGTTGCGGCTGGTAGTAGTCGGCGTCGTCGCCGAAGCTTCGCGGGCGGGTATGGCGGCGCCGGGCCCCGCGTTCACAGTCGCGTCAGGCCTGGCTCACTCCGCGCGGTACATCCGATAATTACCTACAGCGAAGCGCCCCGCCGGCGGGTATTATATCAGTCGAGTGTCACGCTCGCGCCCGTCAGGACGCTGGCGTGCGTTGTAGTACCTAATTCTATGATCGAAGTATTATTTAAAAATGGACATAAAGAGAAAGAAATATTATTGTGCGGCGTTCGGGTGTTTAAATTCGAAAAGAAATCTACCGGATTTATCTTTTTTTTTTTCGCTTCCCAAAGATGCTGAAAGGTATGTTGGCCATGTAGGTAATCAATAATTCTTAGGATAGTATAGGAACCTAACCTACCATGACTACTGCTCAGAATGCGTTCGTTCGTTTCAGCCAAATGACGTCCACTGCTGGACAAAGGCCTCTCCCAACGTTTTCCATAATGAATGCGTACTTACCTACATACGTACCTCATTATAAATAAGTAGATTAATTATTTTTTTACTAGACAGACAGCAACCCTAACAGCGTAAGAAGAGTTCAGAGGCACGCGATAGAAAGAGACAAAACTTGTAGATTAATAAAATTGTAGGTACGTAGTGCTGTGCGAGCTGAATTCCACTGTATCGCGTCGTAGCAAGACTCGCATTTATTTAAATCGTCTTGCGTAGTAATCCTTCTGTACCTGTACTATTACTTATTCTGTGGTCGCGTCGTCGTTTTCGTCATCGCTGGAATAATATCTCTCCTCTTCTTGGCTATCTTTAGCCGTGCCTCGGCGTGTCTTCGGTGGCATTTTCTCACTTCAACACAATTTTCAATCAACACGACTCACTGGGGTCGCGGTACTTGTGGTTTCTCTCGAACGTTCTCGAAGTTAGAACGCGAGGCCCCACGTTGGGCGCCATTGTAATGGCGGATTTACATGTATAATTTATAACCATTTAAAACGATAGCTCGTTCGCACGCGTCGAGGCAATGGGCGCGACTGGTCAATAAGGTCGAGTTCCGCGGATCACAAAGCGCGGCGGCCGTTGAAAAGAGCGCGCCGGGTGAGCGCGCGAACCCGCGAAAACTCAAGCCCGCCAAATGCGAATCCGAGCGTCAGAGCACAGATAATACAATAGTGTTTGGAGGGCCGTTACATACGTAGTTTCCTGAACTTTCATAATAATCTATAATCCAAAAATGAATCGTAAATTGTAAGCGCATAACTCAACAACGCCTGGACCAATTTTACCAATTCTTTTTTTTTCTTTTTCCGATCATTCGTTTAGAATTTTCCTGCTAGAACAACGTTACTCTAGCAGGAATCGTTTTTTTCGTTTCGTACCAAAACTGAGGCACGCACAAATTTCTAATGCGGCGCACATTTACACCACGTTTGGAACTAATTATACGTTCTACTCATATCACTCTAGGAGCTACTTTCCAGCTGGAGTAACGTACACGTTCGTTGAAGTCTAAGGATGGTTTTTACGGCAAGAAAAATTCTAATAATTTCCGGGAAAACCCCGAGCGAAGCCGCGGGCGGAAAGCTAGTCTATACTTATAATAAATCTGTAGAGGTCAATTCTGTACATTAAATATATTTTCAAAATAACTATCAGGGGGTGATTAGTGATCGATACTGATGCCAAAAATGCAATCAGTAAAATTTTTGTCTGTCTGTCTGTCTGTCTGTCTGTCTGTCTGTATGTTCCTTATAGAAACAAAAACTACTCGACGGATTTTAACGAAACTTGGTACAATTATTCTTCATACTCCTGGGCAGGTTATAGGATACTTAGGAATTCCCACGGGAATGGGAATTGGCGGGAAAATCGTTTTGTATGAAAAATCTGAACCGCTTAAGTTAGACGCTTGAAATTTGGCATGCAGGTACCTTAGTAAACTTAAAGCTTAGTTACAACAGGATATTGCAAAATTCCCACGGGAACGGGAGTTAGCGGGAAAAAACATTTGTATGAAAAATCTAAACCGCTTAAGTTAGACGCTTGAAATTTGGCATGCAGGTACCTTAGTAAACTTAAAGCTTAGTTACAACAGGATATTGTAAAATTCCCACAGGAACGGGAGTTAGCGGAAAAATACATTTGTATGAAAAAATCTAAACCGCGTAAGATAGATGAAGGGTAAAACGGGATCCACGCGTACGAAGTCGCGGGCGGCCGCTAGTACATAATAAAACTACCTACCTACTAAATAGGTCAGTTATTAGTAATAACTTATTACTATACTGACGGTGAAGTGACAATACCTCCTAACTGCATTTTTTTTTAGTTTTGAGGAGATAGAAAGAATACGTAAATTTACTTGCGTATACAATGTGTCCGGGCTTGTAGTGATCAAACTTTAAGGGCATAATCTATGGACAATTTTATCGATGAAAATACTTCAAATTTGGGGCTTGACCCATTTCTCGCAAAATTACGAGGATTTTAAGTTTTTAATTTTTAGTTTTCACCTCTTCCTTCAAAAACAAGTGAAAACGTGGGTAACTTTGCTTATTAATGTTAAGCTACCCACGAATTCACTTGTTTTTGAAGGAAGAGGTGAAAACTAAAAATTAAAAACTTAAATACTTGTAATTTTGTGATAAATGGGTCAAGCCCCAAATTTTAAGTATTTTTATCGATAAAATTGTCCCTAGATTTCGCTCTTAAAGTTTGATCACTAAATGCCCGGACACACTGTATAGCACAGCTATTTCCACAAAGTTTTGTTGCTAATCTAAAAAGAAATATCATTTAGGAGAAAAATTTCGAATGGGAAATGTACACGCAAAATTAAATTTTAAGCCTAGGTACCTACCTACTTATTGTACTATTATGAAAATCGATTTCTTAAAAAAAACCGGCCAAGTGCGTGTCGGACTCACGCACAAAGGCTTCCGTACCATTGATTTATGAAATTAAAATTATTATTTTTTAATTTAAGTTATTTGTATGAAAGATTACGCGGTAATAAGCGGTTTACGAGGTATTAAAAAAAACTACTTACTAGATCTCGTTCAAAACAATTTTCGTTGGTAGTTTTTATAGTAATGTACATCATAAAATACCTATGTTTTTTTAGATTTTTCATTTTCTTATTTTAGAAGTTAGAGGGGGGGGGGGGGACCAACTTTTTTCCACTTTGGAAGCGTCTGTCTCGCTTAACTATTCGGTTTAGAAAAAAATTTTTTAGAAATTTCGATATCATTTTTGAAGACCTATCCATAGATACCTCACACGTACGTTTGATAAAAAAAAATTTTTTGAGTTTCAGTTCGTAGTAAGGGGAGTCCCCAATATTTATTATTATTTTTTAATTTTTGCATCAAAATCTTAATGCGGTTCACAGAATACATCTACCTACCAAGTTTCAACAGTATAGCTCTTATAGTTTCGGAAAAATATGGCTGTGACATACGGACGGACAGACAGACATGACGAATCTATAAGGGTTCCGTTTTTTGGCTACGGAACCCTAAAAATAATAGGAGGTAATGTCACTTCAACGTCGATACCTAAAAGGTAACTGAGTTAACTGAGGGAATTTGATCGAACAGAAGCATGCGAAAATAATCCAGCGTTTTCGGGTAAAAGCTAGTTGTATAGGTATCTAGTACCTACCAGTGTCATAACAAGATGGTAGGGGGGTATCCATTAATTACGGGTTACGGGAGACAATTTTGGCTATTTTTGGTGAGATTCCGTGAGATTTTGCTCAACCCCCTCCACCTAATCTCACGTGAGATTTAAAAATGCATAATTGCAACTTAAATGAGTTAATCTGTGTGCGTTACCTCAGCGACATGGTGACGCTAATCAAGATGTGCATCTGTGGAAAAGTTAGTGCCTTATATCCTGTAAATGTGCCGAGAATCTTGCATTTGTGCCCAATAAGGTTTCGGAGTAAATGGAGAAAATAAGATTGCGCTGTAGTAATGCTTGAAAACGTTACTGCAGCGACATGATTTTTACCTATTAGCCTTAGCCAGATTTAAAGTATCTCAATAGGTAGCTTATATTTGTGACTTTCCATGGTCAAGCAGCGACATTATTTGTGCCCCCCTTATTTATTTATTTATTTAACACCTTCGCTGCCAGCCTAAAAATGGCACTATTCCGTTCGGGCCATGGGGGACAATGATGGGCGACACTTTAACTTTCCGTTCGGGCCGCGTCGGACAATGATGACCGCGAGTCAGACCTATGTTCAAACCTCTGTATTGAGCCGATGGACAGCATTTCTTCAGTAATTCTCATATAAGCTGACCCGCGCGGCTCCCAAGATTAGTGTACGTCACTTGGTTCTCAAGTAAAGCTCGGACTTAGAAAAAAAAATGTGGATAACGGTAGCGCAATGAAACATGGTAATTACTACAATGCATTTTTGCAAATGTATCAACTTTTTAGCAAGATAATAACGGTTTATTAATTAAAACATATCGTTTACTTATTTTACATAATTTATACTATGCAGAACAATAAAAAAAAAGTCACTTTCATTGTTGAACAACCACTTTGTATGAAGGGTTGGTACAGGTACTAAGTTCTTTGTACAGCTACAAAACTTAATATGCCATTTAAAACCTTATTAGTGGCATAAATTATTGTACTTATTAGATGCTTACACCTAGCAGGATTGTCGAAAAAAATAGATTTGTTTAATGTATGAAAAAATTTTTTTTCTCTTATCGATATTCTAAAACTTTTTTTATTATTCATGTAGGTCAAATTTTTTTTTTTTTTTTTTTTTTTTTTTTTTTTTTTTTTTTTTTTTTTTTTTTGGCTCGCACGGCTTGTGCATTTGCCACGACAAAGGTAGGGAAACGAAAATGTAGGAAATATCGGAATTTCGGAAATTAAAAAGGATAGGATCAATATAGGTAGGTAGGTAGATGTAATAAGATATTAAAAATATAATTTAAAACATGTATGAGGTACAAAGACTAAACCTTTATATCATTTTTAGATAGGAATAAGGAGATACATTTATAAATATCTTGATCGTTTGTGCATAAAAGGGTATTAATACAAGTGGGAAAAGGGACACGGAGGGTTAACAATGAGGACATAAAAAAGGAGCGATCATACTTCGGACAGGAAAACAGGATGTGATTAATATCACTTACTTCAGAGCCACAATCGCATAAATTACTATCAATGATTTTAAGTCTGGCTAAATGTGCTGGCGTACACGTATGCCCTAACCGCATGCGAATAAGAATAGAGGTGGCTGTCTTATCGAGCGTCGTTCTGAAAAACCAAGGTTTAACCGGGATATTGGGCTGTATACTCTTATAATGCTTCCCTTTAACCAGGTCACTACTGTTCCATTCACCTTCCCAAGCTTTACGAAGATAGGATTTAGGAAGGGAAGCTAAATCATGAGAGAAGTTTTTATATGGGAAAATATCTCCACACTGTACTGCCTCATTTGCCATTTTATCTGCTATTTCGTTACCGGGAATATTACTGTGAGAGGGGATCCAGGCAAAAATTACCTGAAAACCATTCAGTCGGCATTTGTTAAGTAATATTCTACTATCAATAATTATTGGAAAATTAATATTAGCTTTAAAAGGGAATTTAGCAAAAGCTTGTAATGCACTTTTTGAGTCTGAAAAAATTATGGACTTTTTAAGTTTCATGAGTAATATATATTCTAATGATTTGTATAAACCATAGCATTCACCCGTAAATACTGACGTCTCAGGGGGGAACATCTTTTTTTGATTTATTTTGTACTGATAATGAAAGACTCCTACGCCCACGTTACCATCAGGTGAATGTTTCGAAGCGTCACAATAAATATGGTGCCAATCATGCCAGCCATTAGATTCTAAAACAAGGTTAAAAGTAGAGAAAGCAGAACTACCATATTTTGGAATATCCAAGTCGAAATAAATGTCAGGGGAGAGAATTAGGGATTCATAATTGGAGCAGAACAGAGGCATGTATGCAGATCTATGGCTAGGAGCTTGTAATGAAATATATTTACGAAAACTTATGACAAGGCACGGTGTAGTTTTATGAGTCCAATAAGGTACAGAGTCTACATATTCTGACAAATCTTGCAACTTAGAATAGAGAGGATGATTAAGAAATTGAAATGCACGAAATAGATATTTATCACTTAAAAATTGCCTTCGAAGACTAAGGGGAGGCTCAACACATTCAATTTGGACCGCATTATTAGGACTAGACCGCATTGCACCAGTGACAATACGAAGGGCTTTAGATTGAACAGTGTCAAGTTTGCGCAAACCCACAATGCTACAAGGTTCCAAAAAGAAAGACCCATAATCTAGAACACTTCGAATAATAGCGTTATACACAAGTTTCAGACTATAAGGGTGTGCACCCCACCAAACTCCCGATAAGCATCTTAAGATATTCAAAAGCTTTTCACACCTAGCTAGTATATAGTACAAATGAGGTAAACCGGTTAACTTAGAGTCGAGGATTAAACCTAAAAACTTAGCCTCATTATGAACAGGTATAGCCGAATTATCATAATACACAGAAATAGGCGGTGGACATCGCATCCTGGAGAATAGAACTATTGAACTCTTATTTACTGACAGACTTAAGCCATTTTTATCTAGCCATGTCTTTAAAACGTTTAGAGTGGTAGACAAAGACTCACACAAATTTTGAATGTTTGAACCAGTAATATACATAACAAGATCGTCTGCATACTGTAAAATGTTAACTTTGTTATGTAAAGATGATTCTAAATCATAAGAGTAAATATTAAATAATAAAGGACTTAAAACTGATCCTTGAGGTAAGCCTCGCCAGATTGATCTAGATCTTGTCGATTCGCCACTTGAAACGTTAATGAATCGCTCAGATAATATGTTCATAATGAAATTTACTAATATTATAGGAACATTAAGCAAAATAAGTTTATTTTTAAGAATAGGTAATAACACATTATCATAAGCTGCTGTTATGTCTAAAAAGGCTGCAAGTAGAGATTTATTCATAGAAAATGCTAGGCGGATATCACAGGTGAAAATTCCCAAACTGTCAGAGGTACTCCTTCCTTTTCTGAACCCATATTGAGTATCGCTTAATAACCCTTTGCTCTCAATGAACCATTCCAGCCTATTTTTAATCAAGTGCTCTGCTACTTTAATAAGAACTGATGAGAGAGCAATAGGTCTATATGAGGCGGCATCATCCGAGGGTTTATTAGGCTTTAGGATTGGAATAATGTCCTGAGACTTCCAGGATGGAGGAACAAAGCCATTAATCATGATAGAATTAATAAGGGTTAAGTAGTATAACAGACTGGTATCGCTTAAGTGAGAGAGAAAAGAATACGGAATGCCATCACTACCGGGAGACGAATCTTTGACAGATGAAAGAATACCTTTAAGTTCGTCAAGATCAAATGGGGCTGAAAGACCAGTTCTAAAAGATGAGGGTGAGGTAACAGGAAGTATGTTATATAAAGGTACAGAAGGAGGGGCCAACTTATCTAAAAAGTTTTCTGTTACTTGTTCTGGGAGATGAGAAGAAGTGGAATTTTTGAAAGCAGATCTGAATCTTCTTATATTTGTCCATACCATTGAAGGAGGAGTGTTAGGAGAGATCGAAGAACAGAAATTTCGCCAACCTTCCCACTTTTTACGTTTTAATAATTTACGAGTACTGGTTATGGCTTCAGATAGTAAGTTATAGTTCTGATCAGTAGTGTTTTCACTGTATGTTTTCTCAGCCTCTTTTCTTTTTTTAATGGCAGCTGTGCAATCATTATCCCACCATGGGGGAGAAGGGATTTTACTGGAGTGATGGCCTTTCACTGGAAACACCTCTTCTGCAGTCTCCAACAGAAGGGTGGCCAGTGCCTCCGCACATATCGACTGGTTCCTCTCCCCCACTACAGGGAGGGAAGCAATGCTTTGCTCAACTTTCTCTTTGTACAATTGCCAGTTAACATTGCCTAATTTAAATTTCATGCGAGGTGGGCGCCTAAAAGTAGATTTGTTAGGTACAGATGGAAACGTTATGAATATGGGGAAGTGATCACTACCATAAGAAGAAGTAAGTGTAGTCCAAGTCAAAGATGATGCTAAACTAGGTGAACATATAGAAATATCTGGGGCACTCACACCCTCATGAGGTGGAGTTCTTCTTGTTGGGAGGCCAGAGTTAAGAATACATAAGTTTTCGGAGTCAATTAAATCTAAAATCCTACTGCCATAATAATTAGAATTAGAACTCCCCCATGCCTGGTGCTGAGCATTAAAATCCCCAAGTATAATTATGGGTTTAGGAAAACTATGTATTAAATTATCTACTTCATCATAAATTAAGGATGATGGGTGAGGGATATATATAGATACATAAGTAATATTATTTATACTAACAGCTACAATAGAGAAATCAGCATTATGACGAGGAATTTGGATAATAGAAAAAGTGAGAGAGTCATGGATGAGCAGTGCTACACCACCATAATTATCCGCTCTGTCTTCTCTAACTGTAGAGAATCCAGAGACTTTAAATAACGAGTCTGGCCGAAGCCACGTCTCCTGAAGAGCAAATATAGAAGACTTAAACTTATTAATTAAAAACAGTAAATCGCTTTTCTTGTTAGTAATACTACGGCAGTTCCACTGTATTATGGACAACTGGTCCATTATTACAGTTAATTACTTCTGAAGTATTCTTATTAGGAAGGGCAACGTTGGACGGTGAGGTAAAATAATTAGACTGGGACAAGGAATGAAGAAGAGTAATAAGCAGTTCTTTAATTGACATATCGGACAAAGAATCATTTTTGCTATCGTTTACAAGAATGCTTTGGGATGGGGAAAAAGGAGAATTCAAGAGGAGAGGGAGAGGAGAGGAGATCATATCCTTTATTAGATTTGGGAGGATCTTTTGGTTTTAAAAATATGGTCTTTTTGTATGAACTACTGGTGCTCATGTTATTTTTACTAAATCCAATATTCCTTTTATTTGGGCTTGGTGGAGGTGGAGAAGTTAATACATCCGCATAAGATTTGGTAGCCGGAGGGTGTAATTTCATTGCTTCAGCATAAGTCAAACATTCTTTTGCCATAGTTTCTTTAATATTTCGCTGTCTCAGAAACTCTGGACACTTTTTGCTGGTAGCAAAATGCGAACCAGAACATAAACAACACACAAGGTCATCTTCATGAACAGAACAGTTATCCCCGGAATGACTTTGACCGCACCTGAAGCAACGAGGAGTCGACCTACATTGACTTTTGATATGACCGTACCTGCAGCACTGAAAGCATTGAATGGTGGGGAATATGTACTATCGGGGACTCGGACGCCTTGACACCTTAAGGGCCTAAATTGTTTGCACACACACGCTCGATTATGCTACGCCCCCGTTCATTCATGTTTCGGGTCTAAGCAGCGTCGGCGCACCACTGTAGATCTTTGCCCTAGCAAACCAAGCTCTATGTAAAGCGTTTAGGATTGAGTATTGCTTATTACCCGCATCCGTAGCGCTCGTTTGGCAACGTCGCATTTTAGTCAATTTGAAACCCAGTAAAGAATCGCTACAAAATATTATATGGGGCTTCGTGTAAAATTTGAACTAGCGATTGCCCGCTCGGGTCACAAAATTGGTATCGCACATTGTAACTGTGCAATTTCCCGAGAAAAAAGTAGCCCTTTCTATAATTATTGTTGATATTAATAGTGTAAATCTCATGATATTAGTTTAGCTAGTTAAGGCGAGAAATACAAAATCATACAGTTACTTTCGAATTTTACTTATTTAATAGGTATTTAATTTATTCGGAACTTATAATTTATTTAAAACAATATGTTATTGAATTAATTAGTAAAGAGTTAAGGAATATTTGTGCCTTAAAAACAATTATTGTAAGATCTGGCTACATAATAACTTTCTTAAATCCTTGAATGTAAATAAAAACCTATAATAGGTTTCTATTTATTTTTAATACATTAGCAACTTTTGTTTTCCGTTTTAAAGAAACACTTATCTACGTTATTACAATTTAATACAAATATTGCACTAGGTAGCAATGATCCAGGTAATTGGTTATCGTAAATATTATAATATTAAGTTAGTTTTATTTCAAATTCAATTTTTTATTGCACATTAAGAGTCTTTACACAAGGTCTTAAATCAATAACAATTAAACTTTAAACGTAATAATACTTAAACAGTTAACAATGTATAGATAAGTATGTAAGTAAATATTATGTATATGAATTAAGATTTATTTTGAGAGGCATGGTTCAGTAATCGCGCGGAGGTCAATAAAAAGGCAATCAAACAGTCCAATTACTAGCACGGGTCAACACAAAACAAAATCAATCGGTTATTGATCACAAAACTTCACAAAAAAACAAAGGAGAGAATATGTCGACAGTTCGCCAAAGTAAAAAGCAGACAGACCTCGTATAAAAACACAATATTAAAAAAATACATATCTATTTGTTTGTAACCAAATTCTATTATAAAAATGTTAAGGCTGAGTTGCACCATCTTACTTTAACTTTGACAAACGTCAAAAGTCTGTCAAATTCCATACAAAAAGCACCGGTTACCGTTATAGCTACGGTCAAAGTTAGGTGGTGCAACTCAGCCTAAAACTAAGAAAGATTGAAGAAAAAGAAACATTTCGTTTTAAACCTTAACCGTATGACAATAAAGTGCACAATGGTATTTCGTATTGCAACCTAAGCCCTGATTGTCTCTTATTGGTCGTAGTAAAAATATAGTAAAATGCGTAACCAATTAGAGACGGGGTGAGCACGTGACCGGAGCGATGCGCTTACGCTAAAATTTCTACAAAGTGGTCAGGCGGAAGAGTCCCCGATAGTACAACTCCACCGGTAAAGAAGTGAAGCACATAAATATTCTTTTGGGTAAAACTTGTCCGTCAAAGGTAACAACTACAGTTTCAATTGGTACAAATTCTGATTTACCATTGTTCACATTTTTCCTTTTTAAACGCCTAACTTTCAGAATGTTCCCACATCCAATTGGAACAGACATGTTCTCAATGATTTCCTCATCGGACCAATCTAAGGGTACCCCTCGGACAACCCCCATACGAGTAACATTAGTAACCGGGATGAACGCTTTGTACTTATTTAGAGTTAATAACTTGTTAGTCAAAAATGCATTGGCAGCTTCATGAGTTGAGAAAGATACAGACAATCTATTCCTACCAATTTTTTTCAGGCTTCCATTAATAACATTATGGATTGAATTCTTTTTTAAAAAATGGCCAAATGACACAGGGTGTACATTAACATTATCATTGGGAGAAGTTATCTCTCTTTGCACGTGTATTATGTATGGTGACAAATCCGACGCTAGATATGACTGCCTACCAACAGGTTGTCGTAAAAGATTCTCTTCAGAAACACTAGCTGAATTTGGTACTGAAGGGTTGATATTCAAAGTAGAATCCAAAGCGGATTTAGAATTTAGAAGTGACTTGTCCGATGAACTTTCGCATTGACAATCGTTTTCATTTATCACGCCTTGTTTATTATGGTGCCTCCTTTTTTTATTGCAATGTTTACACAGTTTTCGGGGAGCATGAGTTCGTTTTCGTTTGCTACTAACATTGCATTCAGAACCGTCCGTATCCACAAAAGAGCTTTCGCTTACCAAGTTTACATTATCAGACGAGATAGTTACAAAGTTAGAAGCCTGGGGGATGCCTCCCCCAGGATCATCAGAGACGTCCATCGGACCAATTAAGAAAAGAACAACTTACCAGTTGCCCGATGAAAAAGTACACAAATTATAAAATAAATACAATAATACACTTAAAACAAATACACTACACTACTTTACTGATCCTATTTAGCTATTAATTATAACAAAAATTAATAAAACCGTAGAATGACGTCTACACCGCCCGACGTTTCCCGCGCTTTTTTCAAGGTCAAATTATTGGCATGTTAAATCAGCTATGTCATTATAATTATTTTTAATTTTAAGTGTATTTTTAAAGATTATTTGTAAATATACTGACAATTCACTATTGTTTTGACAAAAGAACCGATCGAAAGTGACACTACAGTGATGGATGAAAAATTCAAAATACAGTCAAACAATTTCTAAAACGTCAAGTCGCAAAAATTGAATTAATAACCCAGTTGTTAATAGCACCTTCCTGTAAATTTCATAATTATATTGCTGTCTAACGAGGCAAAAATCGGAACTAATAGTTCAGTATTGATAGTAGCGCCTTCCTGACAATGCCATAGCTGGGACGGCTCAGTTTTGGACAACTTTTATACGAATTATTGATAAATAATTTTTTTTAAATAAAATTTAAACCTTTTTTAATTAAAATAATTTGAAAAAATTCACTTTTAGCGTTCCTTTTACGGTATCATCGATTAGTTTATTATTATTTTTAATCACTATTTAAGACTTATCCTGCTAGTTTCGTTTCTCATTTTATACCTTATAATATTCCTATTTATGCGTAATATAATATATCAAAAACCTACCAATGTACAACTCTTTATTTTTTTGGTTGTTCTCCTTTTTTTTGGATGCGAGCGGGGATGGTCGACAACATGACCGCGCGGCCCTACGGAACGGATTTTCGAATTTTCGCTCGCTGGGGCCATGGGGGTCAATGATGTCCGACGCTTAATAATACGACGTAGAGACTCAAAAACAACTATATGTTAATAAAATCCTTTATTTATGTTTATAATGTAACGATTTTTTTTTTTTTTTTTCTTTTTTGGCTTTACACGGCTTGTGTGTTGCCATTCGTCGAGTAAAAACGGGGAAACGGTTAAGGAAAGAAAAAAACGGAACGGAAGGATCGGACGGAGAGAAGAAAGTGATCAGGAGAGCGGATTGAGGTAGGATAAAATGACCATATTAATATACAGTAATATACAGTAAATTGAATCGTATATACATAATCTTTTTTTTTTTTTTTTTAATTCTTTTTTGTTTTTTGTATATTTTTTTTTTTTTATAAATATATTATACATATAGTGTGTATACATAAAGTTAAAGTTTTATATTGTTTAAAATAATAAATGAAGCTAATATTTTGTATACTGTTACATCGTCAGACAGGAGAAGTTGGGTAATGCTGGTCGGGAAGGGAACATGGGTAGAGGTTAAACCATCCAGAAAGCTAGACCTGTCGTACAAAGAGCAAGAGAAAAATATATGATTTACATCAGCAATATCAACCCCACACTCACACATTGGGTCACTCACGATACGAAGTCTAGAAAGGTGAGCAGGAGTGCATGTGTGACCAAGCCTTAAGCGTATTAAAATAGACGTTATTGTCTTGCTAAACTTCGCATTATGATACCACGGTTTCACAGGTATATTAGGTTGTATCTTTACATAAAATTTACCTTTGGTTTGACATGATAATTCCCAATTAGTAATCCACTTTTCCATTTGATGTATTTTAGGCAATGACAGAAGATCATGAGGATAGTTTTTATAGGGAAATAAATCACCACACTGTACCGCATCATTCGCTAAACGGTCTGATATTTCGTTTCCTGTTATTCCCTTGTGGCCAGGGATCCAAGCAAAGTTCAAAACAAGTCCATTATTAAAGCAGTCATATACCATACGTCTTATTTCAAAAATTACAGGGTATTGATATTTGAGGTGAAACGGAAATTTATTTAAAGCTTGCAAAGCACTCATGGAGTCCGTAAAAATAACAGTTTTCTTTAATTTCATTAGTTTTACATATTCAACAGCTTTTAAAAGACCAAGACATTCTCCGGTAAAAACAGAAGTTTCTGGTGGCATTTTTACTTTTTGTACAATTTTATACTGAGAATGATAAATTCCTATACCTACACAGTCTGCAGCAGTATGTTTCGATGCATCAGAGAAAATTAAATGAAAATCATGGAATTTTGAGTCAATAACATAATTAAAAAGACTTTTTATATTGGGATCATTTTTATCAAATAGATCATAAAAAACTTTAAGTGCAAAGGAAAGGGATTCATAACTGGAGCTAAAAAGAGGGAGGTTGTCAGATCTGTGAGTCGGGGACGATAGAGACTTAAACTTTAGGTAACTAGTAATCAAGCAGGGGATAGATTTGTGACTCCAATAACTAGATGTGCTTATTATTTCAGAGAGGGATTGAAGTTTGGCTCCAAGGGGATGGTTAGAAAACTGAATAATTCTAAATAGAAATTTATCAGATAAAAACTGTCGTCTTAATTTTAATGGGGGTTCACAGGTTTCAACTTGGAGGGCATTAATCGGACTAGAACGCATGGCTCCAGTTATCAATCTCAAAGCCTTATACTGAATTTTATCAAGTTTTTTAAAAGATGTTACACTGCCAGGTTCTAAAAGAAAGGTTCCATAGTCTAATATGCTCCTAATAAGCGCATTGTAAAGTAATTTCATGGAGAAAGGGTGAGCTCCCCACCACACACCAGAAAGACACCTAAGCATATTTAGGAGCTTCTCACATTTAGTGATAATGTAATTACAATGTGGAGTACCAGTGAGCTTCGAATCTAATATAACACCTAAATATTTAAAATGATCTACTAAAGGAATAACCTCATTATTATACAGTACTTCTAGGAGTGGGGGTGAACGCATACGAGAAAATAACATAACTGCACTTTTAGAAGTTGAGATTTGTAAGCCGTTGTCATCCATCCATTTGCTTAATAAAACTAGTGAGGAACTTAATACAGATTTAGCGATTGTAGGTGATTTATCAGCATAATACAATAACAGATCGTCGGCATATTGAAGAATTGTTATATTATTACCTAGCGCTGGTTCTAGGTCGTAGGTGTAGATATTGTATAGAAGGGGGCTAAGAACCGAGCCCTGTGGTAAACCTCTCCATACAGAGCGATCAGTATCTACAAATGGTAACCTAATGCGGCGATCCGATAATATGTTAATAATGAAATTACTAAAAATTTGTGGTACATTTAATTTCTCAAGTTTTGTTTTTAGAATCGGTAAAATAACTTTATCGTATGCTGAATGGATATCAAGAAAAGCGGCTAATAATGACTCATTCTCAGACAAGGATAATCTAACATCTGAAATAAGTAAACTTAAACTATCAATAGTACTTCTAGCCTTCCTGAATCCATATTGACTACCAGCCAAGTATTTATTACTTTCAATATACCACTCCAATCTATTTTTAACCAGATGTTCCGCAAGCTTGATTAAAACCGATGACAGCGCAATAGGCCGGTAGGAAGATGCATCGGAACGATTTTTACCCGGTTTTAAAAATGGCAACACTAGTTGACATTTCCAAGATGGGGGAATATTACCCATATTACCTGTCATCATAATGGAATTGATTATTTGTAAATAATACTCAAGAATATTGTCATTGACATTGGAGAAAAATGAATATGGAATGTTGTCTAGCCCAGGAGCGGAGTCATGTGTGTTATTGACAATGGCTTTAAGCTCATGTACAGAGAAAGGTGAGGTTAGGCCAGTAGATTCTGGTGATTCTGGGCGGTTAAGCCAGTAGGAAGGACACTGAATCAACTCCTGAGCTACCCAAGGAGGTGCCAATTTATCCAAAAAATCATTGACTAAGGTTTCGGGAATACTACTGTTACTATTTTCAGAAAAAGCAGATCTAAATCTCCTGATGGAACTCCACACAACAGTGGATGGAGTGTTTGGAGAGACAGAAGTACAAAATTTTCTCCAACTCTCAAATTTTTTATTCTTGAACAGTTTACGAGTATCCGCAATAGCTTTAGATAATAATTGGAAATTTGTATCAGACATGTCATTTCTATAATATTTCTCTGCTATTTTCCTTTGCCTAACAGCCTCCGTACATGCACTGTCCCACCATGGGGGAGAAGGGATTTTACGTGGCGAATTATTTTTAATTGGAAAGACTTCTTTGGCAGCCTCTGTTAAAATGTGCGCTAGAGCTTCAGCACAAGCTATTTCATTACCAGGACTGAAATTTGGGAGGGAAGAAATCCTATTTATTACACTGCTTCTATATTTAGTCCAAAGATCACTATCATGGCTATTGGGTAACTTAAAGGGAGATCTAGATATTTGTTTCGAAGCTGAAACTTTAAAATTGGGGAAATAAATGACTATGGGGTAGTGATCACTGCCAAAAGATGACAATAAAACCTCCCAAGTCAATAAAGGCGCAAGATTTGGTGTACATATAGATAGGTCTACTGCACTGCTACTTTGGTTGGGTTGTGAACGGCGAGTTGGAGTACCAGAATTTAATATAAAAAGGTTTTGAGAATCTAATACATCAGCTAGTTCCTCGCCATCACTATTAGTAACTGAACTTCCCCAGGACTGATGATGTGAGTTAAAGTCACCTAAAACTATGTAAGGTCTAGGTAACAGAGAAAAAATATCATTTAAGACACTGAAAATGTCAGATGAAGGATAGGGAATATATACAGATACAAAACATACATTATTTACATTTACAGCTACTATAGACATATTTACATTATGAGCAGGAAGAGAGATTGAGGTGTATGGTAGGCTATTTTTTATTAATAATGCAGCACCACCATAACCATCAGGTCGATCATCTCTTACTACTGAATAACCTTTTATTTTAAAACTGTACATTGGTTTGAGCCATGTCTCTGCCAAGGCAAAGACAGAGGGCTCGAACTTGTTCAATAAATAAATCAAATCTGACTTTTTGTTAATAATGCTGCGGCTATTCCACTGCAGCACTGTCGCCAGCGTATCCATTTTTAACTACTTCTAGACATTTATCAATTATATTAGCAGCGTGGGACGGTGATGGGTTGGATTGAGTTAACTGAATTAATGAAATAATTAAATTAATTAGGGTAAATTGTTGACTGTTAAGTGATTCCTGCTCTTTTTCTGAGGTTAGAGCACAGCCATTTGAGGGGGTAGGTATAGCAAATTCTCTGATAAGGGCATTATGAGCCTCTTGATCATAACCCTTGGTTAATTGTGGGGTTGACCTTGGTTTCATAAAAACTGTTTTTTTATATGATAAATTATTATTTACATTCTTATCTACATACCTAATAGATGATGTTGAAGGGCTAGCTTTAGAGGTTAGAACATCAGCATATGATTTGGAGACAGGTGGGTGAATTTTGGAAGCCTCTGCATAAGAGATACTATTGTTGGCCATAGAGGTCTTGATGTTCTTTTGCCTTAAGAATTCTGGACAAGATTTATTAGTTGCAAAATGATACCCACTGCATAAGCAACAAGTAGCATCCTCCTCATCAACCTGGCAAGATTCACCAGTGTGTGATTGACCACATTTGTAACACTGAGGCTTTGACCTACATTGAAGTTTAGTATGACCAAACCTACAACAATTGTAACACTGTATGGTTGGATACACATATAAATCAACTGGCAGAGTGTTATAGCACATGTAAATTCGCTTTGGCAGTATTTGACCATCAAAAGTCACTACTACGGACTGTGAAGGTTTCCACACAGGTGAGCCATCAGTAAAAGATTTAAAGTTTAAGCGTCTGACTTTAATAATATTGCCACAACCTTCAGGGACAGTGATGTTGCTAATTATTTCCTCATCAGACCACTCTTCAGGAACACCCCGAATGAGGCCCATTCTGGTCACATTGAAAGTAGGAATGAATGCTTTTAAGTTGTTTATTACTAAGCTGTCATGTATGAGGAACAAGTTGGCATCCTCACTTTTTGAGAAGGCTATGGACATTTTATTTCGACCAATTTTTTTTAAACTGCCTTTAATAATGTTATGGAATGAATATCTTTGCAGGAGTTTTCCGAAAATAACAGGGTGCAGTGTGGTTCCAGAGTCAGGTGAGGTAACTATCTTTTGTACATGGACTACATAAGGTGCAGAATCAGTATTTTTATACATTTGGCGGCCAATAGGAGTGTGAGTTGAGGCCGGTACAGCAGATGCAATCACAGGGTTTGTATTAGTTTTAGTGGAATCACTAATTGGAGTTTGAGCAGGGGTTGATATAGCCGAGGTATTCGTGAGGTCTTTTTTGGGTAAACCAACAACTGAAGTTTTAAGATGGCGGGAATGCTTTCGGCGCCTTTTTGCAGAAATTTTAGGGGAATGCTCAGAAACAGCCGCTTGTAAAGAACTAATAGAACTATCAGTATCCATATTAGCCGATTCATTTTCCTTTTCAGACGATACAGTAACAAAACTGGCTGGCGGAGGGACGAAACCCCCCGAAGGATCGGGGGGCTCGTTCATGTTGAAAAAAATATCAAAAAACTTACCTAAATATCAGCAAACTACACAAACTATATATACACACACTAGAAATAAGTAATATTTAAATAAATAAACCCTTCTGATCACGTAATATCAGTAAATAAAAAGTTTTTAAAATTAGCAATAAAAAACGCGCCCGTCACGCTCACGTTTCCCGCGCTTTTCCATGTAACGATTTAACAAAAAAAAACAATCGACGAAAATTGAAAAAAATTGAAATTTTTACTTAGCCTGGTAGGAAAGTGCAGTGTCGGACAACATTGACCGCGTTGGCGTTCAATGTGTTAAAATAGGTACACAGACAGATCACTGTCAATTACATAGCCATGAAATTAACAAAATATTAAATAACTAAACAGAGATCCAAAATCAGCGTACACAACATGCTTAGTATTAAATTAAATTTGAAATGAAGTTTAGAACTAGGCTTTTAAAAGGTAATAATTTCATTAAAGGAAAGGTTTTTACCCCAAAAATGTGTCTGTAGAAGAATCCAGTCACTTCTTCAAAAAATAGGTAGTTACGCTTGAGCCAACTTTTATGGCTATAAAACTGTTAAGTTGGGATTAATCGCTATCCATCTGTTAAAGAGGACACGTGAGATCATTATTTGGTATTATAACCATAAAAATTGGTCTAATTGATCCCAGAGGTGAGCCCAAAGTGAGGTCTTTTTTCAAGTTTTTCATGTCACATTTATTGTAAGGTGTCATTTTTTGTACTGATCAAATTTTACCAACACATCTAAAAACATCATACAAATAAGACCCAACTGTTTTTAAAAAAAAATTCAGGCTAGTTTTTGTTTTTACTTTTCCTAACAAAAAAAAATATTATTTCTGCAACCATCCTGTCTTTACTCACTGCCTCTCTCTCTTTCTGATTTCAATGTTTCCGCACTCTTTACTCATTTCATTCATACGTTCATTGACCGCCGCGGCTGCGCATCGCCCAGCGCTTACGACCCGAAATTATCAATTACGACGTGTTACGTAACTTACCGACGACTTACACAAATTCTACGAGTGAAATGAAAATGAAAATAAACGGGGGGGTCATAGTTACTACTTCGCTTCGCTCTAATGGTATGGCAGGTATTATGATTAAACAAAATTCATTGTAGGTAGTTTACTGTTTTCATATCAAATTATGACTTTCCATCACACTTTTTCAGGCTTTGGACTGGCAAGTTATAACAAATAATTAGTGTTTTCTCATAATTTTCAAGTATTGAATTATTAAGTAAATAATTTAGTTAAACATTAAAATAAACTAATTATTTGCATTAACTTGGCGTGTTTAAAAGTCATTTCATTGTTATTTACAGTTCCTATTTACAAGTTTACAGTTGTTATTTACAAGTTCACTTATTTACACTGCTGTACACACCCTATTCCCTATTTACACTGAACACAATTATTTACATTAAATGCTGGACGTGACGTCCTTGTTCACGTACACATTGTCTTGCACGAGCGAGGCCATGCCTGCGGACTGTCAACAGCACTTCATGTTCACTCCGCATTGTGTCAAATGCACTTATTATGCGCTCACGTAATTCACTTACACTGCCAATTGTATGACCGTCATTGCCATACACCAGGTCTTTGGCCCTACCCCACACGTGGAAGTCCATGGGCGTCAAGTCAGGGGACCGCGGCGGCCAGCGAATAACGCTACCGCGACCGATCCACCGCCCTTGAAACGCCTCGTGTAAATAGGCGCGCACCCGCAGGCTGAAGTGTGCAGGAGCACCGTCTTGCTGAAAGTACAGGTAACGGCGGCTCCCGACAGGCACGTCCAACAACAGCCCAGGAAGGTCATGCTGAAGGAACTGCAGGTACGTATCCGCATTTAGGCGTTCCAAAAAAACGGGCCCCAACAAGTGACCGTTCAACAACCCTCCCCACACATTTAAACTAAATCTGTGTTGGAAGTGGTCCGGTCGAATCACGCGCGGGTTGTACTCGCACCAATAATGTGCATTATGTATGTTAAAAAGTCCCTCACGCGCGAACGTGCACTCGTCCGTCCACAGAATATTCTTTGTGGCGTTTCGAAGTAGCCAGCGGCAGAACTCCATCCTTGGCGCGAAGTCCTGCGGTAACAACTCCTGCACCCGCGTAAAATGGTAAGGATGGAGCCCTTCGCTGCGTAGAAACCGCCACACGTACTGTCGGCTTACGCCAAACACACGGGCTGCGTCTGCGGTGCTCGCCAATGGATGTTCATGAAAGAAGTTTAAAACTTCATCCTCGAAGCGCGCTGGAAGTCGTGGCCTCCCCGCTTCGGGATGAGGGCGGAAGCTGCCACTCTCCCTGAAGCGCTGAACTGCGCCAAGTATGGTGCGAATATGGACATCGCGCCCATGCCTTTCGGCGTAAAGCGCCCTCGCGCGCTGTAGTACTTGTCCAGCGTCGCGGTAACAATCATACATGTCCAGGTACTCCTGGGCTGAGTATCGATACGGCATTTTTTGCGCGCATAAAATAGACACAGACACTGCAAAAAATGACTGCGAACTGAAAAAACGTCGCTCCCGTAGTCCCTCCCATTGGGGCGGAGTAAGAGTGAAAGAGAAAGAAAAGAGAAAAAAGAGAAGAGTGGGGATGGCTCTCGCCTCTGCCGGCACGTGTAAGCGGCATTGAAAAAGCATCGCGGTCTGTTTGTCGGATTCTTTGATAATACCGACACAACCGTTTACAAACGCCGCCTAGGTTTTACCATAGTAAATACAAATGAGTAGGTCATCTTCATACGTATGCGGCGCGCACGCACACTCTGACAAAATTCGGGGCAACTCGTTCGTTCGTTCGTTTCAGCCAAATGACGTCCACTGCTGGACAAAGGCATCCCCCAAGGTTTTCCACAATGAACGGTCCTGCGCTGCCCGCATCCAGGCTCTTCCCGCGACCTTTACCAGATCGTCGGTCCACCTAGTAGGAGGTAAGCCCCCTGTCGGGGCAACTCACCGCTAATCAATCAACGCTACGTATTGGCGCGCTTACATACAAACCGCGCTCGGGCGTTTCTATGAAGATGACCTACTCATTTGTATTTACTCTGGTATTGCTCACACGCCGGTCCCGGCGGGCGCGGGGTGAAGAGGGCGATCGAGGGGTGGGGCGAGGGAGCGGGGACGGCTCTCGCCTGCGCTGGCACGTGACAAGCGGCGCGGCAAAGCAATGAGGCCTATTTGTCGGCTTCTTTCATAATACCGACACTACTGTTTACAAACGCCGCCGCGGCATTGCTCACGCGCCGGCCCCAGTCAGCGCGGGGTGAATTGGGCGACCGAGGGGCGGGACGAGGGAGCGGGGACGGCTCTCGCCTGCGCCGGCACGTGTACAAGCGGCACGGCAAAGCATTGCGGCTTTCTTTGATAATACCGACTTTTCTACGGCAAAAATGCCCGGCGGCATGTGTTGATCGGCAAAAGCCGGCGGGATTTGCCGCCGGCACTGTGTATAGGACATTTATGTTATTACGGTGCTGTGAGAATCAAAATCTAAATACCTAATTAAGCGTATTTGATTAATGTAATAGTGGGAGACTTTCCCAACGTACCGAAGCGAAGCTTCTGCGTAAAACTAAAAAAAATAAAAAACAGATAGAAACTAAAATTTACTATCTACGATTTCGTAATGCCTGTGCAATTTAATTAGCGTAATAATAAAAATGAATAGCCTACCTATCTAATCTAGTACTGATTCGCTTCGCTTTAGTAGAAACGTACCATAATATCGAATAAGAGTAGGTAGGTACTAGGTATTGTGAATAAAACTCGCTGATAAATTGATCTGATTTTATTTATTTAAATTATGATACCTATTTCATGTCATTTTTTCAAGCTGTAGGCTGACAAGATAATTAATAGTAGAAGTTAGGTATTAAGTAAAAATGTAAGGAAATAAGCTAATTTGAACAAGATTTAGCTTATTTACAAATTTTACTTATTCACATTTTACCTATTTATGAATGTTGTTATTTAAAGTTCCTACACTTGTTGTTCATTAGACACCACGTCGGTGTATTCACACAAATCGCGCACTAAACAAGCACTTATCTGTCCAAATCACATTGTATCCGCAATAATATCCATCGATAGAACTCGGTCGTGGCCCTCTGGCAACAAGCCTTTAGCGCTCGTAACTAGGTAACGCCAGCACAGCTGTGCCGGTGATTGAAATCCAGCGCTTCGTCCTCGAAGCGCACGGGATCTCGTCAAGTCAGGATTCGGCTGGTCCCTGCTGCGCTCCCTGAAGCGCTGCGCGGCTCCAAACAAGCATATGTAAAGGTTTTCAACTCGTCAATGTTTCTCGTCGGACAATTATTGTGTCCGAAACATAATTTCACCTGCGTTGTGTTATCAGATGGCCATTCATCTACTTCTGTGATGAGTACCTCCTACACATTACTTAGACGGACTGCAATGAGTTGTGTTGTTGCGCTGATCCCGCTCACTGCGGGGCGAGGGGAGCGCGGGCATCAGAGCAGGGCAGAGATATGTCCGTCCGGCTCGCGCGCAGCACGTATCAATGAAAAAATGGTCGTTGCCCTCGGCCGGCTACTACGATCGTGCGTAAACGAGTATTCACCGCGCTCAAAGGATGATTTATTTTTAATTTTTTTTTAAACGTTCTTTGTCGTTTTTCTCGAAAACTAGCCTGAATTTTTTTTTAAAACTTTTAGGACTTAATTGTATGATTTTATTAGATGTGTTGGTAAAATTTGATCAGTACAAAAAATAACACCTTATATGTTAATCGTTTATTAGGAAATTAAATGTGATTTTCTTTAAGGATAATTATTGGGCTTTCAAATGACACCAATATTGTTGGGGCACCATGATTGTGTCAGTAGAAACGAGTTTTCCTGTAAAACGTAGGTGGGCCGATTTTTGTGATGACCAGTGTACCTACTCGTATGTACAGTCACGGAATGAAAAGGTTCGTCAGTTTTCAAATTGATTCCTTCAACGAATCGCGAGCACATATATTATTACCTTTTGAAACTATGTTACAGAATAATCTCGAGTTAGAGAAAATTATCTTTAACTGTTCGTCAGTAAAGTTCAAAATTATTCAGATCAAAGTTGTTTGACGATTTATCTTGTCAAGAAGATTATTATGATTGATAAACTAAAACCTTCTTGTTGGTTCAACCTGCCATTATTATTTCTATTAAATAAAAAAAAACTATTGTCAATTGGTCAATGTCATCATTGCATTGCACTGATGGGATAGAAAAATAAACAAGCAAAACCTTATTCGTTCGTTAGCAAACGTCATATTTATTTAAATGTTAGCAGCACTGTTTCTTGCACTGTTATGTTGGCAGGTTTGACTCTTACAGTACCTAGAGCACAGAATAAGTAATAGTACAGGTACAGAAGGATTACTCCGCAAGACGATTTAAATAAATGCGAGTCTTGCTACGACGCGATACAGTGGAATTCAGCTCGCACAGCACTACGTACCTACAATTTTATTCACCTACAAGTTTTGTCTCTTTCTATCGCGTGCCTCTGAACTCTTCTTACGCTGTTAGGGTTGCTGTCTAGTGAAAAAATAATTAATCTACTTATTTGTAATGAGGTACGTATGTAGGTAAATACGCATTCATTATGGAAAAACCTTGGGAGAGGCCTTTGTCCAGCAGTGGACGTCATTTGGCTGAAACGAACGAACGCATTCTGAGCAGTAGTCATGGTAGGTTAGGTTCCTATACTATCCTAAGAATTATTGATTACCTACATGGCCAACATACCTTTCAGCATCTTTGGGAAGCGAAAAAAAAGATAAATCCGGTAGATTTCTTTTTGAATTTAAACACCTGAACGCCGCACAATAATATGCCATTTTATCTTTATGTCCATTTTTAAATAATACTTCGATCATAGAATTAAGTACTACAACGCACGCCAGCGTCCCGACGGGCACGCGCGTGACACTCGACCAGAGAGCAGAAATAACAGGAGTAGCAGCGCGCGTTTATTTCCATACAAAAAAATTTCGCCATTTCCTGAGGGGGACGAGGTAATGACATTTGTGTAACAGCTGATGGCGCTGAGACACTATCGATATTTTTGTCGATGAGAATCATTGCTCTATGGTTCATAGTCTATGGCTCGTTTAAAAAAATGATATGAATTAATTTATTATCCTATGGGAGATTCAACATTTCAGATCTCTATTTAAAGGAAAATACGCAAAAGTTTGGCATTTCTTCCCTAGCACGAATACGAATTGTGAAAGTTAAGAGTTATATGAAAAAAACTAAAAAGTCATTTATATAGGCTCTTAAAAAGCACTTTTACACGTCCCAGTATTAACCCTACCACCATTACCCTACACTACCCATGAAATAGGTACCTAATATTCTTATATACCAAACATGACCCACGGCCATACTCCCTTGGCAAAGGGGATCGACTATCAGCCTTAGGCCCGGTTTCCACCAAAGCAGAGCGGTACGGAGACGAGAGATGTACGACGAAGCTGGCAGGCTATTTCCACCAAAGCGGAGCGGAGAAGAGCGCAGCGGTGCTGAGACGAGAGGAGATGCGTGAGCTGTGCGTAGCTGTTAGCTGTCAGTCTATTGCTATCTATGAAATACCGCACCGCTCCGCACAACTCCACACCGCTCCGCTCTTCTCCGCACCGCAAGGCAGCGTCAAATTCTATAGAAAATCAAGTGCACCTGATTCTTCTCCTCTTGATTCATTTCCATCGAAGCGGAGGGGAGTGAAGATGTGCAAATAAGGGAATCTGATTGGATTCAAAAAACTTCTCTGCTCCACTCCGCCTTAGTGTAAACCGGGCCTTAGAGGATGAACAAGAGGTGGCATTTTGAGCATTCATTTCATCATTCTTTCAATATTCTTTATTACTTTAGCGTATGTGAAGGTACATAGAAGGTTAGTTCAATGTCGAAATTCAACTTTGAAAGATGGTACGGAACTCTGTTTTAATTTTCTTTTGTTCGGTTTATACGTAAAATTATTTACAGGAGAGAAGTAAATCTTTCTAACAATACAATCACCAAGTCGATGTCGATATCGATATTTCATATTGTGCTGTACCACACTAAAATTTCCGCTGGGTGGCCAGCGTATTGAAATAAAAATGTACACACTTTTGACTGACCATAATATGTAAAATAATGAAACAGGCAAATTCCACGAACATAATTAATTGTATTATTACAAACGTTTGGATATAGGATTTATTTACATTAATTAATTAATATATTGGCCAAAGCTGTTATTGGCATTCATACACACTAAACTTCTTTAAGTAAGATTTTCATATAATTACTTTGTATGTAATGTTGTTGGTATGCCTCATTAGATAAATAAATAAATAAATTTTCCAGACTGGCAAAAAAGGAAAGTGAGAAAAACTGAAAAACTTAATTTCAATTTTTATTTACGGTCAAAGTGATAAATGTGAAAATTATGAATAATCGCCGGTTATTATGAATAATTACCGCATGATTTGGTAAATGTGATTAATATGAGGTCATTTATGTGTGTATAAAACTAAATAGGCGGCATAGGGGTGGCTTATTATGCCAAATTATATTAATATATGATATCAAAACGTTCAAAAGTTTGGCTGTACAGGAGCATGTACACAAGATGTTGTTCTCTTTTATGAAATTTGTTAGTACTAAGGTTGAATTATTAAATAATCACTGTTAAATGTGACTAATTTATCACTTTTACCGCGACTGTCGGTAATTATTCATAATAACCGGTTATTATTAATATTTCAATTTATCACATTAACCGTAACAAGTACACTATCCTTAAAATATTACACAATTAGGAATTTTTGCTTTCCAGTCATTCCAGTGGCAACACTTCTAGAAATTTAGTTTTTTGCAAATTTAGTGTATTAATTAATGTGAAATAAATAAAATAATATTGACCGATGGAATGTAATGTTGTCCTTTTCAAGATTTGATGTTTCAGATCCCTTCTTACAATTAAAAACACTGCAATTCACCATTTTTATCGCAGCACGTTACTCTTCAATAGTGACATTTGGAATATGTCATTGGTGGCGCTGCAACTAGTTTTTATAAACTGAGTGAACCACTGGTCTACTTACATTGCTAGAGGGGATTGCCTGTCAGTTCCACTCCTGTTATTTCTGCTCTCTGCACTCGACTGATATAATACCCGCCGGCGGGGCGCTTCGCTGTAGGTAATTATCGGATGTACCGCGCGGAGTGAGCCAGGCCTGCCTAGAGTCCGATTTTTAATTCGACGGAATTCTGACAGCTGTCATTTTTTGACAATTCAGAGGTAATAAGCCTTTTTTGCTTTGAATTATTAATAAATAATATGAAATGAAATTTCATCAAGTACAACTTACAAGAATGAACTATTGTTTGTTTTGTGAAATCAATGTACACTAATTATTATGTAAAT
Organism: Ostrinia nubilalis; assembly: GCF_963855985.1. Lineage (NCBI taxonomy): Eukaryota > Metazoa > Arthropoda > Insecta > Lepidoptera > Crambidae > Ostrinia > Ostrinia nubilalis. The sequence continues at coordinate 11,352,216 of NC_087090.1, forward strand.
TTTAGAGATTAAATAGAAAAAAACGTGTTTTTAACACAGTAAAACAACATATTATCATAAACGAAAATATGTATTGATCATCAACCATCATTATCGTCATCATAATCAACTTGGATTATAAAATTGGCATCTTGTTAAATTGGTTATTTTATGAAGCTAAGATTTTATTAACAAAAGGATTTTCATAAAAAAGGTTTGTAACCCATGGATTATTGGCCAGGGAGTCCAGTAATAGAAAAATAATTTCCCAATTTGTTTTTGTAACTTCAAAAATACAAAAAAGCGCGGGAAACGTCGGGTTGTTCGGTCGACTTTTTTTTTGCTCTTTGAGATTTTAATTTGTTTAATACTGTAAATAATAGGATCAGTTGTTTAAAGTGTGTACATAATAATTGTTTGTATATATTTTATTTAAGTAGTGTAAAAATTCCTGTATATTGGTAAGTTTTTAACTTTTTTCAATTGATGGATGAGTCGGACGATCCTGGCGGGACCGGCGTCCCCCAGGTATCAAACTTTGTAACAATCTCGCAATGCTCAGAAACTGAAGGTTCACAAAGAGATACGGATTGCTCTGAAAGTAGTAAATCGAGTTCTAATAGGAAACGATCGATAAGCCGCAAATACTGCAAGCATTGTAACAAAAAGAGGAAGCATCATAATAGGTCAACTTCAAACTCGTCAAATGATGTAAATACCTGTTTGTGTGATATTGAAAGTAGTCAACCTAATATTTTCATTAAGCCACCAAGTAACTTTTTAGCTCCAAACCCTCCTACATCAGAGCCCAATGCAATGCATGTTAATGATAATAAAAGTTCCGATACTCGTCCACCGACAATCGTTGGTAGATCTTGTTATGAAGCTACTGATGCAGCCCCTTATATAATTCACGTACAGAAAGATCAAGAGTCGTCAAACGATCGCCCGGTTAACATCCACCCGATTTCATTCGGCCATTTCTTGAAAAAGAACAAGTTCAGGAATATTGTCAATGGTAGTTTGAAAAAAATTGGGAGAAACCGCATTGTTATCTCTTTTACTAATTATGAGGATGCAAACAGTTTTGTTGCAAGTGCTTTGCTCAAACAATTTAATTACAAAGCATTTATACCTGCAGCCAATGTGACCCGTATGGGAGTTGTTAGAGGAGTACCAACGGATTGGACTGATGATGATGTTAAAAGTAATATATCTGTACCTATTGGATGTGGGGATATCTTAAAAATAAGGCGATTTAAGCGAAAGCTTACCATTAACGGCAATACTGAATTTGTACCTACAGAGACAGTCGTTCTTACTTTTGATGGCCAAATTTTACCGAAACGTGTATTCCTTTGTTACAACTCACTACCGGTTGACCTATATATTTATCCGACAATTCAGTGCTTTAACTGTTGTAGGTATGGACATGTCAAAAGCCAATGTCGAGCCACCCCGAGGTGTTTTAAATGTGGAGATGGGCATTCAGGACACAGTTGTTCAGTTGAAGATGTTACTTGTTGCCTTTGTTCTGGCCCTCATTGCGCCACTGATAGAAAATGCCCAGAATTTAATAGACAAAAGGGTATCAAAGAAACAATGGCTAAAAATTGTTTATCTTATGGCGAGGCTTTAAAATTACATCCTCCTATTACTAAAACTTATGCCAATGTCTTAATGTCTTCCCCTTCTCCAACTCAATCAATAGGTTACAATTCTAATATACCTAATAATGGCAATAAATCATATAACAAAACAATTTTCATGAAACCCAGAGCTCCTCCTAAGCATGGAAAAGGTTATGATCAAATAGCTCATAATGAATTAATTAAAGATTATAATGGCCCTAATCCTGAGAATGGATGTGCATTAATTAGGAACAATTCTGATTCTCTCAGTAATATGCCCATTAAAGACCTGATTATTGCATTGATAAATTCTTTGTCTAGCTCAAATTTAGTATCTTTACCGTCCAACGCTGCCATCCCTAACATTAGTACACATGAAATAGTTTCTCATAATGGATCAAAGCTCCCTAGTGCTGCAGTGGAACTGTCGCAGCATTAGTAACAAGAAATCTGACTTATTATTTATTATAAATAAGTTTAAACCATTTGCTGTGTCTCTTCAAGAGACATGGCTTCGTCCTCACTTTAATTTTAGGATACCTGGCTTCTCTTGTGTAAGAGAAGACAGAACTGACGGCTACGGTGGTGTAGCGCTTCTTGTTAAAAACTCTGTCCCCTTCACTCACATACCTATTACCCAGCATAGCAGTGAATTCTCCATAATAGCTATTAGTATATGTAATGTTTCACTTGTGTCACTCTATATTCCCCATCCATCCTCAACAGTATTTGATGAAGTAGAAAATACTTTAAGAAATATTCCTCAACCAGTTTTAATTATGGGAGACTTCAATGCCCAACATCAGTCCTGGGGTAGTTCTAACTCAAACTTTTATGGATCCAGAGTTTTGGAGTTATTAGACCGTATAAACCTTTGTTTATTGAATACTGGAGAACCTACTCGCCGCACCCTACCTAATGAAGGTGTAAGTGTACCAGACCTATCAATCTGCTCACCTAATTTAGCTTCCTCCTTAACCTGGGCTACACTTAGTTCTTCATTTGGAAGTGACCACTTTCCTATTACAATAACGTTCCCTAATGAAATAGGTAAGTCACACAGTAGGCGCCCTCCCCGTCTGAAATATAAGTTAGCTGATGCCAATTGGTACGCGTTCCAAAAAGAAGTTGAACGCAAGGTCCCATCATTACCTGCTGTTACCAGTGTTAATCATACAGAGTGTGCATATGCAATATCTCAGCTATTAATTGAAACAGCTGATGAACTGTTTGTTATCAAAAATCATAATAATCACAAAATTCCCTCCCCGCCCTGGTGGGACAAAGACTGTTTGACAGCTGTCAAAAATAGGAAAGAAGCAGAAAAGCGATATCGGTCCGAATCTACCTCTGAGAATTTTGATTACCTCGTGGAGGTAATGACAGCCACTCGAAAATTACTTAAACAAAAAAAATTCGATGGCTGGAAGAAGTTCTGTTCATCAATATCTCCTGATGTTCCTCCGTCATTAGTTTGGTCCAATATACGTAGATACAGATCAATATTTAAAGAACCCCAACCTTTTAGTATGGACGATAGTGTAAATGATCAGTTCTTAGACAAACTAGCTCCTCCTTCTGCTCCTTTATGTAATACTTCTCTATATCCGTCTGTGAACCGTTCCCTTGAAGACAGTTGTGGACTGAATGCACCTTTCACTTTATGTGAATTAAAAGGTATTATTTCATACACTAAAGACTCATCTCCAGGCGAGGACGGAATCCCATACTCATTTTTTCGCCATCTTAGTGATTCTAGCCTGTGTTATTACTTGTCATTGATTAACTCTGTTATGCAATACGGTAATATTCCTTCTACATGGAAATCGCAAGAAGTAATACCAATTTTAAAACCCGGTAAACCAAGATCTGACGCTAACTCATATAGACCGATCGCTCTTTCTTTAGTTATCTTTAAATTAGCTGAACACCTTGTGAAGAACCGTTTAGAATGGTTTATCGAGAGTTCTGGACTATTAGGTAAAAATCAATACGGCTTTAGGAAAGGTAAAGGCACTATGGATAGCATTGGAATATTCACTACTGATATTCGGTTGGCCTTTTCCACCAATGAGTCACTTCTCGCCGCCTTTCTAGATATAAAAGCCGCATACGACAACGTGATAATCAATATCCTTATTGATAAGCTTTATCAACTAAATGTTCCCCTAATGCTAGTTAAATTTATTACTAATATCCTTTCAGAACGATCTATCAAAGTTTTTCATAATGACTCTATTTACAAAAGGACTGTATGGAATGGTCTGCCGCAAGGTTCTGTTTTAAGCCCTATATTATTCAACATATACACATTTGATTTAGAGCCCACTCTTAATAATCACGTCAGTATGTTACAGTATGCTGATGATCTTCTTCTGTATGTCTCAGGTACTTCTGTCCAGAATTTAGCACTTTCACTCACAAATGGCTTACAAATACTTAAACACTATCTAGATAATAATGGACTGAGTATTTCAGTATCCAAAAGTTCCATATTACTGTTTACTAGACTGAGACTACCTCCAATAATCTCAGTCTATTATGATGGTTTTGCTATCCCTATTAAAACTGAAGCAAAATTTTTAGGTATAACTCTAGACACAAAATTAACCGGTCTTCCTCATTGTTATAGCATTGCTGCAAAATCTGAAAAGCTTTTAAATATTTTAAGATGCGTTTCTGGTGTCTGGTGGGGTGCTCACCCAGCGTCATTAAGACTTTTATACAATGCTATTATAAGAAGTGTACTTGACTATGGCAGTTTCTATCTAGAGCCTTGTAATTTAGTTGGTTTAAGTAAATTGGATGCGATTCAATCTAAAGCGCTAAGGATTATAGCTGGTGCTATGAAATCGAGTCCAATAAATGCCTTGCAAGCTGAATGTGTTGAGCCCCCATTGAAATTACGTCGCCAATATTTATGTGACAAGTATCTTTTCCGTGTACTTCAATTTGCTGACCATCCTATATATAGCAAACTCAACAGACTTAATGATTTAATTGATACTTCCTCTTATTGGTCACGCAAATCTCCTCCTTGTGTGATTATTAGTTTTCGTAAATTTGTATCAATCCAAGCCCCAGTCCACAGATCCTCCTTTCTTCCGATATTTTCTGTAAATTTTGAATCCCTTATTCTTACTCCGACAATTCATTTCAACCTAGACATACATAAGGATGACAATAATGCTAACATTAAGTTCAATCAGATCGTAGACGAACACTGGGGCGATTTGCATCATATCTATTGCGATGCATCTAAGCACTCTCCAACGGGTCATGTTGGCGTTGGTGTATACCATAAACAATATCATATTGTCCAGAAAATAAAACTCCCTCCAGAATCATCAGTCTTTACAGGAGAATGTTTTGGACTGTTTAAGGCTTTAGAGTATGCTCTCCTTATGAAATTAAACAAAACTGTAATATTTTGTGACTCTAAAAGTGCTTTGCAGGCATTACATAAATTTCCATTTAAGAACAATACTAATTATCCTATTATTACAGAATGTAGGAAATTACTTCACAAATGTAGTCTTAACAGTCATTTAATTAATTTTGCGTGGATTCCTAGTCATACCAATATTCCAGGAAATGATAAAGCTGATAAGCTGGCCAATGAAGCGGTTGAATGTGGAGATATACATCCATACACAAATTATTGCCATGACTTAACGGCAGCCCTTCCCAAAGCTTATCTCAAATCTGCCTGGGATGAGAATTGGGAGTTCACTAGCCAATCTAAGGGGAAACATTACAAGCTCATTCAACCATCCATCCTTTCTAAACCATGGTTTGTTAAAATGAATCTTTCCAAAACAGTTACTACCATTTTAACTAGAATGCGACTTGGTCACGTGTGCACTCCAGCACACTTGGCTAAAATTCATGTACTTGATAATGATTCGTGCACTTGTGGTTCTGGCGTCGGAGACTTAAATCACATATTTTTTTACTGTTGCCTATATGATCGTTCCTCTTTTATTAGTTCTCTTTTAGCCATTAAAATTCCTTTTCCTACATCCATCACTTGCCTATTATATACCAATAACATTGATGTTTATAATATCCTAGCCGAATTTATTACCCTTAATAATATAAAATTGTAAATAGTAATGTATATTGTACTTATGTAAATATTATTTTATTTTTATTATTTTGTACTTAAATCACACCTAAATTGATCCTATGAAAACCATCCTTTGTTCCGTTTCCTACCGTAATTGATTCGTTTCCCTACCTTTTAACTTAAACCCAATCCCACCCTGTCTAAACGCAATGTCCGCAAAACTTATGGCAAAACTGAACGCAAAAATCAAGAACCCTGTCGTGGCTAAACGCAATCCGCGAGAGCCATAAAGAAGAAAAAAAAAAAAAAACTTCAAAAATATGATAATAAAAATTCAAATAACCATTTTGAAATGATCAGTACATTTTTAAGCCTTAGTTTTTCAAGTGAAACCTTAAATTCAAGAAAGGATTATTTTTTAATTTGAGAAAATGCTCTCCATTCTTAGTGGGAATGTTTCAATGTTAGCAACACTTCTGAAATGTCAAAATTCCGTCGAATTAAAAATCAGAGTATAGTGCAAGCGAAAACCGACACTAAGGTGACGAACCTTTTCATTCCGCGACTACCTTCTGTGAAAATTTTGAAACCCTATGTCTAATTTTCGATGAAATAAATCAATATTACAACTAAAAATGGCTCACTTATTTCAAGCCTCAAAAAAGGCAATATTTAAGAAGATGCTTTTCATGGTAATCAATCTGCAGTGCTTATATTCAAATAAATGCATACCGAATTTCAGCCTTCTACGGTTTGTAATTAACCGATAATATAATTAATAAAACAACGCAACGAGAGCTTTTCGACTATTATACGACCAAATACGGAAGGCCATAAGGCTGAAATTCGGTATGCATTTATTTGCATGTAAGCACTGCAGATTGATTACCATGAAAAGCAGTTATCTTCTTAAATATTGCCTTATTTGAGGCTCGAAATAAGTGAGCCATTTACAGTTCTAAAATTGATTTATTTAATCTAAATTAGACATAGGGTTTCAAAATTTTCACAGACGATACATATTTCTAACAGACATCTGCCACTGCAATCACAGAGCGCCTTTCTTAAGCGGTTAAAGAGCTATTTTCGATTTTCACAGAAACCCATCTAATTCATATGCCTTGCGTTTTTTTTTAATAATGACTATGGCACTAATCACATACCATCTGCTAACAAAATCGTATCTGTCCATCAAGTCGTTCCGAAGATATGGAAATCTGTGAAACGTCACCGCAGCGACATTAACAATTTCTCAAAAAGTACGGGGGGCACAAATGTCGCTGCTTGACCATGGAAACGCCACTGTTGCCTGAGAGGTAAGTTAGCAATAAAAATATGAATAGAAAATAACAGCATTTATTTATACAATTAATAATTATGTAACTCGTACAACTCGAGTGTAGGTGTGACAGTTTTATTGACAATCCTCTGAGGCGTAAGTCCGCCGCGCATCTGTCTCACTTCACTTCTAGTCTCTAATCCATATCTGTGCTTCTAGTAGTAGTACTGGTAGCAGCGTTACGTGTTTAATTCTTAGGCACGTTGCACCGCACCACCCAACTTTAACAGTAACTATTAACCCTTACTGGGTGGTACTCGTACTCAGTTTACGCGTATCCGGAACGCCTAGTCCATACATACATGGAGAGTACGAGTACCAGAGTACGCGCAATCCGTACGCACCTTTACGATAACCAGTGTATTTTGTAAAGATTTTGATAGATTTTTGACGTTTGTTAAAGTTAAAGTAACTTATTTTAACTACTAAGTATGGGCCGTATATTTGTAGGGGCTGTAGGGTGGGTTTACCCAGATTATTTCTGAATTGTATACTCCGACAGTTAGTTAATATAATTCATTGTTTTCTGTCACTTTGGCAACGTTATTGTTATCCAACATTCTGTGCATGTCGTGGCAACCTTTAATTAAGGCAACACCTTAGCTTAATTTATTTATAAGGAAACTGTGAATGTATGGTGTATGTTTTGTTGGTTGTCCTTAAATAAATAAATTAGTTCCAAGTTAATTGCAATAATATTGCACATATTTTATATTGCTTTGTGAATTATTTTCGAGCACGTGCCGGACTTACTCTGTCGCGATAGATAAATAATACTATACGAATAAATAAAAGGTACGTATGCAAGTTCAATCAACATCTCATTTTCATAAGAAGCAAGGCGAGATGGAAGTCTCATTAAAATGTCACATCTTAATTAAGGGAAGTAGAGTGTTGTTGTGTCATGGGGATGGTACGTTTGCGTAAAGTAACATGCGTCTAAAGCTATTTGTGAGCACTGACACAATAGTGTCGGTCAGGCCGATTCGAGATCCGAGGAATGCTGGTTTAAGTCCCGCCACTCGCCTGTTGTGGTGAACCAAATCGTAACACTAGCATATTTAGTTTAGTATTTTCAATTGAATGATTTTCATTACTTTTATCGTTTCATCGCCCATGTACATTTCCATGACCACAAATCGTAAGAAAACGTGTAGGTACATCCATAACATTAAGTGAACACAGCTCCGGTCTCAAGAACGTGTTCCAACGATAAATTAGAGTTACACATCAATTAGATTACCAGAGCAACAATTACATGGATATACATTACTTAATTCTAAACTGCTTTTCGGATTGATTAATGTGTTATTTTTTAAGTTAACAAGTAAGTTCCTAATTTTTTCCATGTCATTTTTTCTATGTTCCACTTGAAAGTATGCAAACAATTCTTTGTCTTCTGCAAATTTCAATATGATTCTGCTCAACTCTTCTAATTGTGTTTTCAGTCTATCACATTCGATTTGAAACAATTTAATTTGAGCGTTTCTTTCTTCATCGCGTTTTTTTAATAAACTTCTTTGCTGTTGATACAAAGCAACATATTCACATATAGTATCTGTTTCATTCTGTAACTGAAGAATAATATGTTCCAAATTATGCTTTTCGTCTGATAGGTCGGCTACTTCTCCCATTATTTTCAAAAAACGTTCTTGTAATTTTATCATGGCATCTTCTTTAGGAATGTTTAGTTTTTCAGTTTTTTTTATTATCTCATCTAAACTTGCATTGTTATTAGCTGTGTCCGATATAGAGTTGTCGAAATTAGCTTCTAATAAGGAATTTGCCTCTTTTAAGCTTTCTTTTTGTTCATGAGAATCGCAATGCGTAGTTGTTTCATAAGTTTTCTTAACATCGTTAAACTTGTTTTCTAATTCTTTCTCCATTTCCCGATAGTTCATTTGCAATCGAATCATTTCTTCATCCTTAGCTCTTAGTTTCACATGAAGGTCTTTACTCCTTTCCTCAATGTCAGCCAACTTAATCGTTAATTCTCTATTTAAAAATTTCTCGGCAGCTAGCTTTTCAGTCAACTCCAATTTATCTTGACTCTGTAAAAATGTTCATGTGAATACATTTATAATAAGTAAACTTTTTGAAAATTAAAATTGATAATATTGTTATTTGTTATACTTTTATAACATTCCTAAAAACCGTTATAATCAAGTATTCAAGTTAAAACGATAATACACATTGTTTTAATTGGTATAAAAATCTGCCCATTGCGGACACGTGGCGGACACCCACAGCGTGCGGTGCGCCCGCACATGCATGGAAAATGCAATTCAATTAATTATGCTGCTGACCAATTTATTAATTCTTCTGACAAAGTATTTTACGGATTGACTATTTATTACGCAAACCCATATTATTTTATGCTGCCTATTTTACGATTAAATTGCTGAACAATATCAAGATTATTTGCGACACAAGGATTTCTGAACGATCTTTTTTTTACAAATCAAATATTTGTTGGCTAACGGTAACCAAATGATTTTAATGCTGTTTTTAGTGGCTAACGAAATGTTATTACGGCTGATCATTTAATTATATCACCTTATAAAAATGTAGGTAATATTTAATTGTAGGTGCTCCAAATTTTGTTGTGTGCAACAGTTTTTAAATAAAATAAATATGCATAGGACACACCCAGAGCAATAAGTTCGTGCATACAAAATGACACACGTTTATGTGTAGGTATTACAAGAGTATTATTATATTAATCTAAAACCTTTGCATAATACACGAACCACTCGGCCAAACGACCGATAGGCGAATTTATTCAGGTTCAGTTTTAAAATTACTAACCATTTTAACAAATGATTCCTCAAGTTCTTGTATACTGGTTTTTAATTTTTTGTTTTGTTCAGTAGCTCTCTGCGCAGCAATTTTATCACTGGCAATATCAGCTGTTAATTTCGTCAAGCTTATATTATCGTGGGCCTTGTTGGAGTTGATTTCCTCTTGTAGCTCCTGAACTCTGAGTTCACTTTTTTTGTATAAGTCAGAAAGTTCTTCGTATTTTCTCATACAATCTTGCAGTTCATTCTGAAAAAAAAAGAACGGTTAATTAAATACTTATAGATAGAACCTTAGGTATTGCGCGTCTTACATAGTAACAAAAATGCAAATGATCGCAAACACTTCAACCGCTCGCTTTAGTGGAAACCGGGCTTTACTAAAAGTATAAATTCAAAAGTAGGTTTACTTATTATTTCCCTCAGCTTTAGCGTCCACGATTTTAGGGAAGGGTAGGGGTTGGGAGGATAGAAGCTACCCCCTAATCAGTGTTGGCACTAATCAATTAATTTTTTAATCAATTAATTAATTTGATTAATTTTAATCATGATTAAATTAATCCTGATTAAAATAATCATGATTAAAAAAGTAATCATAATCATGATTAATTTGTTAATCATTAATCAATAATCATTAATTTGATTAACTTGATTAACTTCTTAAAATCGAAAGCAATGTTAAATAAAATATTAAATTCTAATATTAGATGTTTGGTTTTAGGCTACAATTCTATGACAGGTCATACCTAGATAAATATAAGGTAACCTAGACTGCCCCCCGCCCCCTTCCCTCGCTGAAACTTCCGGTGCAGTCTTCCGACCTCCCGTAGGAGGATATCAGTCCACTTCCCCTACCGTTCCAGCACTTACTTGCAACCCCACACTCCCACCACCTGCCCCCCACCCCTAGCCTCCCCTAAAACTTCTGGTACGAAGTCTCCTGCACCTCCCCAACACGCAAAACCTCCTAGTTTAGCACTTCTTAGGGGCTGGCTGACGATAGGGGACTTCTCCCCTATAGTCAGCCAGCCCGCTTAACTTCTTTCCTGACCCAATTTTGCTGGAGGATACCGGAAGAATAGAAGGAATTGTGAGAAACAAAACTAGTGCGATGTGTTTTGATGGTTTTGAGTAGTGAAAATTGACGCAGTTTTTTGGGAAAACGACAGTACAACTCCAGATCCCCCCTTTGCTAGACATTTTATAAGTCGCGGGTACCTTTTCATACACCCCCAACCCTTTTCTTATGAAAATAGTAGATAGTTAATCAAATAATCAAATTAACGAGTAATGATTATGATTAATTAATCTTAATCAAAATTTTTGATTAATGATTAATTAATTATTTTAATCATTAATCAGATTAACTTTTTGCCAACACTGCCCCTAATAGTCCTCCCCCTCTCGGTAATGCTGAGTGAAATTAAACCGACTCCAAAAAAAGTGCACTAAACAGTAGAAAAATTACTACTATTAGTTAAGTTATTACCTAGATTAAAGATTTATTATTATTATTTACTTTATTCATATTTCTTTCTTAGTTTGTCTGACACAGAAAAACTTTATCGCAGGGCATAGCGGGGGGGCCGGGGTGGCACGTCGCACGGTGGATCGAGCCCATACAAGGTGTTGGACATGGTGCTTTAAATGCAACTACTTAAAACAAGATTGATTTGCATATAAATTGAAAGATGAGACTTCATTCTATCAAATATCACTAATATCAAGTCATGATCTACTATCATAGTTATGTGGTGCGACCGTAAAGTGAACAAAGTCAAAATCATGGATTTTCTGACTTCTGTTTGTATTGTCAATTTATCCAATTTCGTTCACTGGTTTTATGTTATTACTTATTAATGTATTATCTTATACCTTTATCTTAATCTGTGTGTTAAAATGAGTGCCTAAAAAACTTCTAGCTTGGCTATTTTGACGTATTTTTAAAAGGTATTTTTTTTAATGAAAACTGCGTGTTTTAGTTGACATCTTGGGCGATCTTTAACAAACCATGAATGAGAGATGATAGATGACAACGTGGGCGATATTATTACTCAGTTTTTAGACCCTTATTCATCCCTATTTTCGAGAAAATCACAAAAAACTAAATAAAAGCGCCTCATTTTTCCGCATAGCAAAATTAACTTAGGTAAAATTCGTTACACTAAAATAATGTCAGGTAAACCAAAGATGTTTATTTTGGTTTATGAGTTGTTTATCGTGTGCAATTCAGTAAAAATACTCATTAAAATGAAAAACCTCAAGTCAAATAGAGATTTGTATGCATTATTAAAAACCACGATGAAAGATCGCGCTAGTTCTTTAGCTAGGATACTAGAGCTGTTTTCGCATACACTCTCTTCAGATAAACAGAGGTAAGTACTAACGTAGTTAATACTTTATGAACATAAAGAAATACTATAAAACAGATATAGTAAAAAAATCATATTGTCATCATCTCAAAAGATTGTCGTTGAATTTAGTACATACCATACATACATTTTGTATGTATTTTTTTCTTCATTTATGATTGTGTTAGGTAGGTACTGAGTTACACATTTTATTTATCAGATAACTATAAAAAAAAACAATAATTTCATTGACATTGTTTGTCGCAAGAAGAAGTAGTGTCATTATAATGAGCACCAGTTTTTAGCTACAAACGTAGATTGGCTTAGGCAATCTGTTGATTGGAGTCAGTTTTGTAGTCCGCTAAGTCCCTATAAAATTGCATTAGTATGTATCTAACAGCTAACAGAATATAAAATCAAGCTCGACAAAATCGAACAAAGTGATTGTGTGCAATGAAAAATCAGGCGTTTGCAAAAACATTTCTTTCATAAGTTTAACACTTAATGAGAATAAATTTAGAGTATTGTTAGATTATGTATCTAACAGTTAACAGAATATGAAAACAAGCTCGACAAAATCGAACAAAGTGATTGTGTGCAATGAAAAATCAGGCGTTTACAAAAATATTTCTTTAATAATTTTAACACTTAATGAGAATAAATTTAGAGTATTGTTAGACTATGTTACTCTTTAAATATGGAAACAGACCAAAATGAGTGAGTATTTGCTTTTAATTGAACAATAAATACAAGTTTTTCATCACTATATTTTAAGATTTTTTTTCACTTATATTAATTGCCATCTAATAAGTAAAATCTATCACATTAGAAAGATAAACTTGTCAACCTTACACTGTAAAAATTTGAAGTTACTACGTTGAAGCAATCTCATTTTATTTTAAAAACACTGAGTAAGGAAGCGATGTCCAACGCTTTGTATGGGCTCGATCCAGTGTGCGTCGGGGCGGCAGTCATGAGCTATATGATACTAACCCCCCCCCCCCCCCCCCCCCCCCCCTTTAAAATAACCCTAGATAAAAACTATCCTGTCCTTTCCTGGGACTCAAATGATCTCTATGCCAAATCAAAATCGGTCTAGGCGTGAAAGCGACACAGAGAAACAGAGACAGAATTTGATATCCCCTAAATCAAACATTTCCTAGCAAGGTTGTGGAGAAGATGCCACGTACCGGAAAGTGCAGCGTGGGACGTCCACCCACAAGGTGGACCGACAAACTACAGGAGGGCGCTGGATGCAGGCCGCTTAGTAGCGGTTATTACCAGTAATTATGGAAATCATTGGGGGAGGGCCTCCTCGGGAGGCCTATGTTCCGCAGTCAGGGTTCGAAAGGATAATTATCGTGATAATAACAGATGGATAATTATCGGTTGATTATAACAAAAAAATGCGCTCATGAAAATGAACTGTATTCGAAGTTTTCGAACGTGTATTCCGCACTTGCGTCTAGTGGTGGGTGTTAATCAACATAGATAGTTACAAAACGTATCTATTTAGCTCCACAATGATCAGAATGATCACTAAGTTATCTAGCGTCAAAATGTTTATCTATTTTCCAAGCTTTATGCGACTAGCAATAGGTAACTTGACAACAATCAGCAACCAAAAACATAAAGCAACATTCGCAATCAGAATTTCTTATGAAACAAATGTATCTTATACTGTTGATAATTATCCGATAATTATCTGATAATTATCCGATAATTATTATGAAGCGGAATTATCTTGATAATTTCGAACCCTGTCAGCAGTAGACGTCCTATGGCTGAAATGATGATGATGCTGAAAGGGCGAAGGGGTATGATGGAGGGGGGAGGTAGCTACCCAAAATCTTGGATGCATAATCTAAACTGAAATCATTACCATGGTTGTGACAAGCAGAAGGAGAACTTACCTGAGCTTTTGTACATTTATCATGAAGTTCTTTTAATTCTCCATTGTCTATAGTAGTGATTTCAACAGTTTTATCATGATTTCCTTGAACACTTTGTAACCTTATTTCCATCTCACTAATTTGATCAATGAGACTACTTTCCCTGTTAGAAAGATTACAAATTTCTTTTGAAAATTCTTCATTTTTTAACATAGTAGTCTTTAACTGCTGATTTAATTCTGCAACATAGTGCTCATAATGAGTATTAATTTGGTCTTTCTCTTTTTGTGTTCCTTTTAAAAGTTCCTCCAAATTCTTTATTTTTTGTATCAATTCTTGATTATCAACTTTAGCATCATTATGAGCAATTAAAACATTTGATCCACTTGTAAGTTGCTGCAATTGTAATTTTGTACAATCTAATTCATTTTGAAGAAAATGGAGTTGATTAAGTAGACTGGTGTTTTCTGTCTCTTTTGAAGTCAAAATTGATTTGGTGAATTCTAGTTGTTCAGTCAAATTGTTATTATCATCAGACAGGGATGTTTTTAAATTATTTAACTCTTTAATATGTTCACTCATTAATAAACTGTTTTCCGTGGCAGCCCCATACTTATCCATCAAATCTTTTAATTCGTTTTGCAAAAATAACACTTGTTGTCTAGCATTATTATGATTGTTGATTTCAGCCTTATAATCTGAATCTAGTTGGTCACATTTTAATTGTAATTCTGCTACCTGTTCTTCTAAGTTCCTTTTATTGGCAACAAGTATTTGCGTAACATTTACATTCAAATCTAAAGGTTCAGATTGATCAAATATCTTAGCAGCATTATTATCAACATTTTTATTGCCTTCAGTAAGTTCACTGTTATCAAGAGCACTAGGGTTCTGTGACAAACTAGTACTATCAATGGTATCCACTTCGGATTTATGTGTAGTAATTAATTTTTTTTCTTGATGATCCCTGAGCTAAAATAATGCAGAAAATAAAAAGTACTTAATTAAATTAAGTTTTAAGCCACAATTAATACATTCTAAAGCAGCGTTGCCAGACGTCCCGATTTTGGCGGGACGTCCCGATTTTTAAATCAAATTTAAATGTCCCGCGCGGGACAGGCTCTGTCCCGCTTTTCGGAGAGAGACACTCACTTCACCAGACTATTGTTTGAAACGCCATATTATTATAAAGAATAAAACTTTTTTAATTTTTTATTCTAAAGACGAATTTAACTATAGAGTAAATCTGATTTAAAATATAATTTTTTTGTTAAAATACATTTTCTATGGCTACTTTTGCTATCTATTGTCACGTAAACGTAATTTTAAGTCAATAAAAAGATACATATTTGAAAACCTTTGATTATATACGTTTTTTTTACTATGTCCCGCTTTTGACGGAAGAATCCCGCTATTTTCACTCAAAAAGTACCAAAGTCCTGACTTGGCGAAAAAAAAAACTGGTAACGCTGTTCTAAAGTCAATCATTTCAAAATAGCATTGACCAAAAGGTATGTTAATCTCAAAATGAAAAGCGATGTAATAAACTAGACACTTATTTATACGATGTCAATGTTGTCAACATGAAATTGTGAACTCCCGTCAGTTTATAAATAATGCATGAGATTGTAAACTAACAGTTTAGGTTAGGTTAGATTGTAATCTAAGTACGGCAGATTATAATTTGACGAAATTCAAAATTTTACGGTAACTGTACATCATAACTAGTATAATAAATAAAATTCTTTGATAACCAGTAAGAATAATTATATTTATTTATCAGTTGTCAACTCACAACCTGCTGAGCCTAATAGAATTCAGTGGGAGTTTGTATGTGGATTTCTTTTGTGGCACCTACAATTGGAAGGTTACCTACCGTATCTACTTGAAGATGGGATGATCAGAAATATCTATTATGTTTTTTTATAATTCAAACTAGGTACCTACTACAGACTTATCTTTAAATATCCAGTCGTACAGTGACGGATACTTGTGTTAGCTTTAGTGGGGCAAAGGATGAGACAACATCAAAATCCATTCTGCCGAAGTGTAGGTAATCAAAAATTCCTTACCTTTTTTCTGGCTAATTCTAGTTTTGCTGCTCTCATGTCCATCTTTTATCAAATATAAATTATTTAACATCTACAGTTGACGATAATTCGTATTAAAAATTTATATATAAATAATTATCTGCGAAAATGACGGATTTCACACACATTACACATCATCACATCAAATTCATATTATTTTTTTTTATTACTACAAGTAGGTACTACGCTTCTATTGCAAACGATTCTATTGAAATTATCGAACAAATATCGCTCTTTTGGCCAATGGAAAACGTCTAAGTGTTCATTAATAAGAATAATGGCCAATTGTGGCATTGACGTTTGGTGACAGTTTCAAAAAACCGCTGACACTGAGAGCGTGGTACCGTCCTTTTGACAAATAAACTACGTTCCGATTTGCGTAGTTTCGCCTTCTATCTTATTATTTATTTAGATTTTTTAGATTTCATTTTTGTTTTCTTTACATCATTATTGCCTTTTTTATCGTTTTAGGACAAGAAATTTTGTCTCTTAGTTTGCTATTTGTTATAACCATGAATTATTTTTATTTATTGAGCTTTCTAGCGGCTGGAAAAAATTGCGGAAAAAATATTCCAAAAGTTATTATGTCATTGAAGAAAAGGATTTTTGGGTTTCGGAACGTTTAATAAATGTCATTCAATATACGGTATTTTTTCACAGATATTTTTTTTTGTATTGATTACGATCATACGTTAGCGATCCCTCATTCCCTCCTCTTTCATTCATTGTTTGGTCAGTGTTTGCGAACCGTGTTTTACGAGTTAATCTTTTGATTGATTGATATGTAATTTCTACCAAAAATCATCGTCAATAAGATAAGAACAGATAAGCCATTTGAAGTGTTGTTAAAGGTTATTATTGAATAATGGCTTTACCTTTGCCTATTCCCCCTTGTTCTAAAAGGGATGGCCTTACTGGACTTGGTTGTGAACGTTTTGAATACGCCAGCACCATGGCAACAACATTACTTGCGCCAGTAAAAACGGAAAGACAAATTCTTGAGCATTCCATGTCAGAGGATGATCCTAATGCGAATACTCAATCATCAAGTGAAGTAGGCACTCAGCCACGCTGGGGTCCACGGCACCGTGGCGCACAAGAATTGGCCGAACTTTATAGTCCAGGTGAGTAATAATTAGATACATTAAAAAGAGTTTTTTAGGAGGTATTGATGTCACGTCAAAGTCAAACTTATTTGAATGTATAAAACATTTCAGTACATGCAAAATTTCCGATTATAAACACTAGGTATATTATAGCTATCCATTTGCCAGTTTTAATGCAATTTTTAAGCACAACATACTGTATATAAGGTGTTATTTTTTGTACTGATCATACTTTACCAACGCATCTAATAAAATCATACAAATACAACCCAAGTGTTTTTAAAAAAAAATTCAGGCTAGTTTTCGAGTAAAACGACAAAGAATGTTTCGAAAAAAATAAAAAATAAATCATCCTTTGAGCGCGGTGAGTATTCGTTTGTACGCACTATCGTAGTAGCCGGCCGAGGGCAACGACCTGCCACGTGCCGCGCCGCGTGAGTCGGCCATATTGATATCGCTCGCTGCCAGTGGTGCCAGACTCTGGGGGTCAAATGGCGACCAAAAAATGCAAACGGCTACCGGTAGCCATTTAGGCTACCTAGAAAATAAGATCGGGCTATTTAGGCTTATTCAGGATTACCTTGGAAAAATAAATACTAACCTAGTATTCTGTAATTCAGTTAGTTTTTTAAAATGACCCCTACCCCCTTTTACTACTCTAAAAAGTCCAAACTCCATACTAAATCCGTCAATTTTTTTCTAAGTGTCAGTTCCATACAAATTACGTTCGAAAACTCGGTTATTCGGCTAAGTCCTGCACCCTCTTTGCTATACCCTAACCGTACATAAATAATAATTATCAAAATCTGTTTACTTTACACATTACCGGTGGGCCAGCTGGTATTCTATACAATGCCTAGGAATTACATACACGCCTAGGTAAAGTATTTATTGAACAATAATATTTTATACATTGCCTACGCGCCCCAGGCATTGATTTTACACATTGACTAGGGATTGTATAGAATTCATAAGTTATACAAATTGCCGCTAACACATACATTACGCACACATTTACACGCAATATAAATACACAATTAAGAAAACAACATGGCCGCAATATAGGAAATGACAGGTTTTGTGTGTGTGTGTATGTGTGTGTGTGTGTGTGTGTAGTTGTCAGCTGATTACCTATATTGCAGCCATGTTGATTTCTTAAATCTTGTATGTACTCGGCACAAGTCAGGTAGTTAGTGACGTCACATAAAAATGTTGCCAGAATGAGTAGGCTGACCAAACATTATTATCTATCTCTTTTTTCATACGTCACCATGGGTAAGTTAGAAAGAGATAAACAGTGTTTGTCATTAATGTGTCGATTTGATATGTATTTTTGTATACTTGCCTCAAAATGTTAGGCGAATTAGGCTACTTCAGGAAAAAAAATATATTAGGCGATTTAGGCTACTCGGTAGGAAAAATTAGGCGAATTGAGTTAGCTGATATCTGGCAACCCTGCTCGCTGCCATGCCAGTCGCTCCGCGCCCACAGCCCGCGCCGAGCCGCCGATCGGCATGCGGGAGCGCAACAACATAAATAATCGTCCCAGTCCGTCCAATGCGCCCAAACGTATTGCAGTGTATGTGTGATTTATTACAATGCCGCGCTTGATCAATAACAAAACGCAGGTGAAATTATGTTTCGGGCACACTTAACTGGCCGACGAGAAACATTGACGAGTCGAAAACCTTCATTGCTTGTTTGGAGCCGCGCAGCGCTTCAGGGAGCGCAGCCGTATCCTGACTTGACGAGATTCCGTGCGCTTCGAGGACGAAGTTCTGGATTTCAATTTCAATCACCGGCACAGTGCTGGCGGTACCCAGATGCGAGCGCCGCAGACGGCGGCTTTTGCGTAAAAATACGGAATGCCTTATCAAGGAGTTGTTGCCAAAGGGCCACGACCGCGACCTAGTTCTATCGATGGTTATTGCGGAAGTCTACCTAGGTACATACCTACAGTGTGATTTGGACAGATGAGTGCTTGTTTACGCGAAAGGGACTTTTTCCGTAAAAAAGTTAGTGCGCGAATTGTGAATACAACATCCGACGTGGTGTCTAGTGAACAGCAAGCAAGTGTGTAGCCCGAAAGCATTACCTCAATTCGATCGTGGCTAGATTAGACAGTGCAAGACAGTGTTTACGTGAACATTCAACAAAGGCTTGACGTTCAAAATGTATTGTGATTAGTGTAATAATAACCTAGGAACTTTAAATAACAACATTCAAAATAGGTAAATGTGTGAATAAGTAAAATCAATGAATCTAAAGTGTGATGGCAAATCATAATTTAGGAATTAAAACCAGGAAAATTGATCAGTGAGTTTTATTTACAACACCTATTCATATTCAATATTAGGGTGCATTTCCACTGAAGCGAAGCGAAGTAGTAATAGGTATGTACCTATCAATTTTTTATTACGTCTCTAAATAAATTGCGTAGGCATTACGAAACCGTAGATATTGAATTCCAATTTCTATCCTTTTTTAAATTTCTAGTTTAACGCGGATGATTCGCCTCGGTTCGTTGGAAAAGTCCCCCGCTATTACACTAATGAAAATACACTTATTTACCTACTTATGTAGCTAGATTTAGTTTCTCCCAGCGCGTAGTACCTATTAACATGACGTAACATCGTACATACTCACGAGTGATAATTTTTGGTAACGTAGGTTTAGTGTAATCTAACCTTTATGTGTGTGAACGTTGAATGAATGCGCGCGGCCATTGTTCGTACTCGTATGAATGAAACGAGTAAAGAAAGAGAGAGAGGCAGTGAGTGAAGACAGGATGGTTGTAAAAATAATATCTTTTTTTTGTTAGGAAAAGTAAAAACAAAAACTAGCCTGAATTTTTTTTTAAAAACACTTGGGTTGTATTTGTATGATTTTATTAGATGCGTTGGTAAAGTATGATCAGTACAAAAAATAACACCTTATATAACAATGTACCTATTAAGTACTAACTTTGTAGTATGTCATATTAGTTATTGAACAGAAATCTTAAATAAACATATAGACATGTATACCAAGGGTGTTGTGTTACTGATATAAGTTGTTGATATACTGATTCCTACCTACAGCTACTGAATATGATGTTGACGTGTGCATAACACATGTTCAGTAGGTACATAACTATCTGTATGAGATGATTTCAAGATAAAAATAGCAATATTCATAGTGGTTTCGGTTTGGTATATAACAATTTTTTTCAACAGGCAAAAGGCTCCAGGAATGGGTGTGTGTGGTGGTTTGTTGCACATTATGTATTTGTGCTGGAATCCTCATGGCCAGACACATATGTGCCGATGTGTCGCTATTATTTGCAGCAGTTGCCGGTGTTTTAACAGCAGATTTTGCTTCAGGCGTGGTACACTGGGCTGCAGACACTTGGGGCACTGTTGACTTACCTCTCATAGGCAAAGTAATCATAATATTTTTGATAATGCAATCCATAAGTTGTCATCATGCCACATGCGTGTCTGCTTTGCCTTCTATTCTTCAATGATCCTGTATATCTTATTTTTCTATAACTTCTCAAGATAAATTAATAGTGTTTCATTGCTGTGATAACATATTAATCTTCTATACTAAAAACACAAGATTTTTGTTTTATGTTTAGGCTTGAAGACTGATACACTGATAACTGTTTTTGTTGTTTGGTATTTTAGAGCTAGTCTTTGTAAAATTCCACACAATTTTGGCCTCTATCAACTGGCCAATCTGGAAAACATTGGGGAGGTCTATGTTTAGCAATAAAATGTCCTGTGGCAGAAATTATTCAGACAAAAATGAAACGATAATAATAATAAAGTGCTTGTGCATAATATAATTAAATGATCTTTCTTCCACAAATCATCTAGGCACGTTTTATGTGTTGTTTGAATGAAATTTTTCTAAAGCTTTACTCTACAACCATGCATAGCTGGGTTGCTTGTAATATAAGCACTTTTAATTTTATAATAGTTTCAATTGAAGAGGCTTTCGTGCTACTATTACATAAACTTGAATAAGAATGAATAAAAAATAAATAATTAGAATAATTTAGTAAAAAAATCGCTAACCAGTCGAACGCCGCGATCGTTGCTTACCTACTGGTGCTGTGTTTGACATTTTGTGATGTTGAAAACATTATATTTCACTGAATGGGATTAAAATATAGACCAAAACTAGAAAGACAGTGATGTTCTTTTTTAAATCCATCAAGAAATGGCTGATTAATTATTTAAATTACCTCCATAATTATTTTCGCGTGGAACTCAAACATAGGCGGTACTGTGACGTCACGCCACCTATTCAAGTTTCAACCACAATACTTACCAGTGGGTCTAGACAAAGTGCAAATTATAATCGCAAACCAGTCGAAAAGTGGTCGAAAAGCCCCTTTTTTGTATGGAGTTTTGACGGATTCGATTTTCGATTCGATCATAAAGTGCGTTTTGTCTAGGCACGCAGACCACCCCTGGCGCGCTGACTAAAAGTCAAAGTCTTCTTCTTCTTTTTGTATATGGCCAGGTTAGGGATATGTCAAAAAAAGGTTCCAAATACTAAGAAACAATCTCGAGTGACCCTGTCTGAAAAATTTAAAACTACTGAGATTTTTAAAAATTTGATCTGTCAACAGTACTGGACCTGAGCCCCGATTACGGTAATTTTTAACGTCTACAATACAGACGCGCTTCTTCGATTCTGCGATACGATTGGTCAAAACAGTTTAACAGTCAGCTGTCAGTCAACGTCAGCTGTTTCGACCAATCGTATCGCAGAATCGATGAAGCGCGTCTGGATTGGAGACGTTAAAAATTACCGTAATCGGGGCTCAGGGGTAATTCACTATTTGTACTCCGAATGAGTAAAAAACTCAGTAAAACTCATTTATTTCTGTAAGTAGGCTTTAAAAAAGCACTTTTACACGTCCCAGTACCCTACCACTGCTTCAGGACAATAAATGGGCCAGTGCTGAAAAGAAGCAGCGCAAGAAACTCAGACACTATTGTCAGCCTCTTTTTCAAAGGTTTACAGGTTTTCAAAATACATAGTTATAAATATTTATGCGAGCTAGGCAGTTACGCATCCCAAACATTTTTATCTTTTAAATAATCATCGACTTTATAGTAGCCCTTTTTCATTAAGGTACTTTTAATATGTGCTTTGAATTTATGAATGGGTAGTTCTACAACAGTTTCTGGTAATTTATTAAATAATTTAATACATTTCCCCATAAATGAATTCCCAATCTTATGCAGTCTGAAATTTGGAACGGCAAGTTTATTTTTGTTTCTTGTATTAAAGTTATGCAAATCGCTCTTTTTCGTGGCGTGACGTCACCGTTCAAATGGCGCGAAATATTTGTTATGCGCATCTTTAGGGCCCTGTAACTTCTTTATTTGTAGAGATGATTCTTCCACAAAATTAAATATTATTGGTTATACTTATACACTGGTCATCAAAAATCGACCCACCCGCGACAAGCACTTTCAAACGTATGCATCCCCACTTCCTACCAATATTACTATACTATATTACCATTTAAAAGCCTAGTTCTAAACTTCATTTCATTAAAGGAAAGGTTTTTACCCCAAAAATGTGTCTGTAGAAGAATCCAGAGTCACTTCTTCAAAAAATAGGTAGTTACGCTTGAGCCAACTTTTATGGCTATAAAACTGTTAAGTTGGGATTAATCGCTATCCATCTGTTAAAGAGGACACGTGAGATCATTATTTGGTTTTATAACCATAAAAATTGGTCTAATTGATCCCAGAGGTGAGCCCAAAGTAAGGTCTTTTTTCAAGTTTTTCAAGTCACATTTATTGTATATGTTAATCGTTTATTAGGTAATTAAATGTGTTTTTCTTTAAGGATATTTATTGGGCTTTCAAATAACACCAATATTGTTGGGGCACCATGATTGTGTCAGTAGAAACGAGTTTTCCTGTAAAACGTAGGTGGGCCGATTTTTGTGATGACCAGTGTATTTTCAAGTTTTATTAATAAAAAAATGTGTAAACTTCTCCATTTGGCACTATAGTGTGAATGATGTCAGATGGTGATAATGTAAGGTGGTGCAACTCAGCCTTAAAGTGTCAAAACTATGAGCAGTACTATCCGTTTCGCTGTAAGTTTGCCGCTGGCGATATGACGTCACTCGAAAGGAAGCATCTATGTATAACTTTATCAAACTACATTTAAAATATTTTTTATTGATAAAAAATGTGTATTTGCGTAAAATAAGACACATTAATTGCGGTTGGGGAAGGGGACGCGCATTCCACGGACCGGCAAACTTAGCGCGAACGGGTAGTACTTATTTTTGATCTACTTAGGTTGAAGTGGACAACTAAACTTAAAATTAGAGATGAAACGGATATCCGGTAACTATCCGGTAGGCCGGATATCCGGCCTTAATTTACTATCCGGCCGGATACCGGATAGTAACTCACTATCCGGCCGGATACCGGATATTAAAAAACTACAACAATTTCCTAATTAATAAAATGAAATACATTAATATTTAAGGTAAACATCAATAAAATGGCTTATAATAATGACGGCTTTTATTTAATGCCCAAAAAGTTACAAAAAGTCATATTAAGGCCTTTAAAAAAATATTCTTTTTCTGGACTATTCACTCTAATGACGAATAAATAAATAGAAAATATCTGATAAGTCGAAATATTGCCAAATAAAATAGGCGATCTTTTTTTCACTGATGGCAGACCATCAGTCTAACTAACTGACTGCATCATAACATCAGAATGTTATGATGCAGTTCAGTCGGATTACGCAGCAAGTAAACTAATTTAATTTTTGCTATTTAATCACACATTCACGATGGCAACCGAAATCGCCCGAATTGATCTGCCCCTAGACAAGTGGCAAAATCTGACATTCTATTCGGACTGATTCGATTTTCGAAAAAACCTACACTAAAAAGTAGAAAAATAATTACTATAGCCTGACCAGGAACATAAAAACCCTCGCCATGTTGCGGAAAACTAATGGTACTAATTTCTTTTAATGGCAACAGTAACTGAATACTTCATTGACATGTCACCTTGCATGTCAGTCTATTGCTGTCAAAGTGTAAACAAACTTTATTTTAAATGTGCGCAATTGGTTTTATGAATTAAATTGCTAAAATATTTTTATAGTCGTGAAAGAAAAGTGGTTCACAATGTGTTAAAGTATTTGTCGAAGAGAAATACTAAGGGTTCGGACAATATTTTCATTGAATAATGTTTCCGACAAAGGTTGTCAAATTGACTGTCATGTTTATTGTATAGTACAGTCCACTATGAAAATTAGCTGTGGTTTGTTTCAACTACCTATTTTAAAAATTTTGTCACTTTCTAAGTGTTGAATTTTATGGGATTGGGAAAGAAGTACCGAGTTTGAAGCGTTCATGAGCAGACATTGCAGTTGAATATTCAAGTTCTGAATTTGATTATTGATGAATAATAAAATAAATCTACTAGCTCGATTGATGGTTTCATTTAATTTATTTAAATCAGGTTACCTATAATAATATTTTTTCGTTAATTTATGAAAATATCAAATTAGCCCGTAATCCTGAATCCTGATACATAAAGTTAGCCTATTAATTTAACACTGGTACGACTGTACTCAGTGTTGCACTATCAAATGCAATTGAGGCGCCTCTATGCCAGGGTTTTTATGTTCCTGGTCAGGCTATAATTACCTACTTATTCATTAGGACGAATTAATATTTATGTAGGTATACCATGATTGATACTTCTGGAGTCGGTGCCAAGATTATGAAACATGTAAAGTTTGTCTGCACCGACTCCAAAAGTATCAATCATGGTATACCTACATAAATAATAATTCGTCCTAATGAATAAGTAGGTAATTAGTCATTATTTTTCTACTTTTTAGTGTAGGTTTTTTGGAGTCGGTTTTATTTTTTTTTATAAAATTTTACTTATTTCTTGCTTTTTAGTTAACTAATTATTACCTTGATGTTACCACTGAAGGTAGGCAGTACATTAAGACCATATTCTTCATGTCTAGTGTAAAATAATATTCCCTACAAAATACAGGTACCATATAGGAAACCTAAAAAGACCTTAAACCATCAGCCCACCTTAAAAACATGAAAGAATACAACTGTTGGTCTATTTGTACTTATAATATTTAAAGAATTATCCTCCAACTCCTAAGCATTAAGGAGTTGTACCTACCATGACCAGTTCATCGTGATAAGATGATGAATATCTGATGTAAACACTTGAATAACTTTAGAAACTATGCTTATCTATAAAATTAAAAGAATTACCCTCCAACTCCTAAGCATTAAGGAGTATTACCTTCTATCATCAGCTCATCAATATGAGATGATGATTTCCAGGAGCAAATACTTGAATAACTTAAGAAAAAGTTTGAAAAACGATATACGTGCCTATAAAATTTGAGGGTTGCCCTTGATTTCCCTAGGATCCCATCATCAGATCCTGACTTGGTGACAATGGGACCACCTCAGAAGTGTACCCTATCGAACAAAAAAAGAATTTTGAAAATCGGTCCACAATTGACGGAGTAATCGGTGAACATACATAGAAAAAAAAAAACATACATACAGTCGAACATATAACCTCCTCCTTTTTTGAAGTCGGTTAAAAAGTCTACTAATAGACCCACTGATCGCTTTCGAGGCACCTGTGCGGAGCTAAACTCGTCACGACATGCAACGAGACAATGGGCCAACTATCCGGCCGCCGGATATCCGGCTATCCGGCCTAGCAGTTGGCCGGATATCCGGTATCCGGTATCCGGCCAAACAACTATCCGTTTCATCTCTACTTAAAATCCAGTAATTGAGCATATAGCAAGAGCCTTAGACTTAAGTATTTACTTATCATGTCATTGTTTAAAGCTCGACAAACAAGTCCTGTTGAATTTTTTTAATTCCTCTCTATCAATTCAATTCTCTATCTAGACAGATTACAATGGGATTTATACTTTGATTTATTCACATGTATCTGTTATGACCTGCACCTGCACCTGCACCATTAGCTGTCTTATCACAGCAAAATTTTGAAAGCTTAGGCTGTGGCAATCTTAAACACCAACAAGTCCAACTGAGGGTAGATAGAAGATGTAGGTATTTAACAATAAATTTAAAAAATACAAATAAAAAAATATAAGTAGGTCTTATGCCTATGTTAGGAAAAAAATAGGATTCTAAATCTAATTGTGCCTTTTTTTTTTCAAATCGGTCCAGTAGTTTCTGAGCTTATTCTACCTATACAAATATACAAATCTTTCCTCTTTATAATTATATTCGTAACTCTGCCTCAGGCTATGGTTCGTCTTCATTCATCTTCAAATCAGTAGCCCAACGAAAGGGGATTGGCACTTTAAACTTTAATAATTTGCAAGTTATTTTAAAAGACCTATCCAACGAAACCCTACCCGATGGGGTAGAAGATGAAAAAAAAAATCATCCCCACTTTACATATAGGGGAGCTACCCTAAAAAAGTTTTTTTTTTTTTTTTTCAAATTTTTACTTTACCGTTTTGTCGGCCACCTCGGCATACCTCCACCAAATTACAACTCTCTATTGCCAATAGTTTCCAAGCAAAACCTCGGACAAACAGACAGACATATCGAAACCATATTAAGGGTTCCTTGTCAGGACTACGGAACCTTAAAAAGTTAGTTTAGTACTATCAAATATCATCTTCAAATCAGTAGCCCAACGAAAGGGCAGGTCAGAAGCAAGAAAAAAATGCTTCTCAATTTTTTTCTTACTTTTCCTACGGTTTAGGAAAACTTACTAGTTAAACTTTAGAAAAAACTAGCTTTTGCCCGCGGCTTCACCCGCGTGAACTTTCGTTTGTCACAGATTTTCATAAATTATAGCCTATTTATGTTATTCTGGGTTTTAAACAATAATATTGTAAAGTTTCATTAAAATCCGTTCAGTAGTTTTTGCGTGAAAGAGTAACAAACCTCCAGACATCCAAACTTTTTCTCAAAAATGTATCTTAATTATTTTTTTACTTATTTTTCCTATTAAATAGTCATGACCATGTTCACCCTACGGCGCCGGCTTATCGTTGAATTTTGGGTTAACAGTATGTATTACACATACTATAATATGCGGAACATAGTATGTATGCTGGCATTTGAATTGTTTGATAAAGAATATAAATAATTTATTGACAAAGTTATCAATTTTATTACAATTTTATTATTCAATGCTTATCGATATCTTGGTACCTACCTACTAAGTTTGGAATTTTTATACAGTGTGAGTCACGATAAAGTGTACATATGAAAATAGATGAAACTAGACCTATTTTTATCGACAAAAAGAGGTCAAATTTTTTTTGAGATTTTTTTATTTTTTTTATAGATTTTTTTTTATCCAATTACTTATTGTAAAGAAAACGTAATAACTTTTAAACTAAGAGGTATATCCTGATAAAATAAAAACAATAATAGTGCTAAATAACAGGCAATACTAAAAAAAATACATAAAATACTCAGAAAATGGCAACAAATAATAAAAAATGATACAATTTGAGAAAAATCTGCATTTTAATTCGTGTTTTTTTGGTTATTTGATAAATTTCTCCAAATAATGCCCCTGTATTTGGAAAATTAACCGAGCTGAAGAAAGGGCAATGCCTGTATTTTTTATTTCTCTTCTAGATTTATTATATTGTTATTATTACACTTTATAAACTAAAGCCTCAATCTTTCACGCAAATTAGCTGGTGTGATTTAGTGCACACACACAAACACACATTTTTAGCATTACATCTGATCATTTAAATAAAGTATATCATTCAGGTGTCCATTGCTTTATTCTAACGGCTATATTATTAAAGTGTCTGTAAAATTTCGCCGTTTAATACATTTTATAATTAAAACTTGGTTTTTCCAGAATTTCCTTCGGCCGTTTCGTGAACACCATATTGATCCTACTTCAATTACTCGTCACGACTTCATAGAAACAAATGGCGACAACTTTGCTATTACCATACCCGTGCTGGCTCGAATTGTATGGCAACTAACAACTTATGATGACATAAACATCAACAAGCAATTTCACTGGATAGCCTATTGGTACTTATGCTGTATATTTGTAGCAATGACCAACCAGGTGAGTAGGTAAACTGCCATGATGTCCTTATTCGACAAAACTCAAAATACCGGACATAAGACCGGAAATTTTCTCGACACTAAATTATGTGAAGAAAGAAAGAGAAAAAAATATACAACGTGTCCCAAAATTCAAGGATAAGCCGGCGCCGCAGGATGGACATAGTCATGACTACTTTAGGAAAAATAAGGAAAAAAAATATATCTCAATTATTTTTTAAGTTACACAATAAAATTCTTCGAAAATTGACACCCCTTATGATATTTTACATTACCACGACTACCTACCATTTTTCAAATATTTCTGTTTTTTTGTTTGTATCGGCAACTTAAGTAATTTCATAATTTATTGTGTAAGTAAAAAAATAATTGAGATAGATTTTTTCCTTATTTTTCCTAAAGTAGTCATGACTATGTCCGTCCTGTGGCGTCGGCTTATCCTTGAATTTTGGGACACGTTGTATAATAAAGACTTGCGAATACTGATACTGTTACTTGCCCTGTTTGTTACACCACAGAACAATAATAAGTATGGTTATACATCATGTAAAATAAATAAATATCATTGATTCTCATGGTCTGTGCTGTATTTAGTACAAATATTGTCTCTCTTGAGATTATAATGAGCTGAGGGCTCAATAAATTGAATTGATGACGGATTGCACAGCGCCCCTAGCGGAAACGTTCAAAAACTAAAATTTTCATACAATTTTTAAACGCTCACACTCAGCCCACTGGTGAATTTTGGAAGTACCTACTTAAGCTTGGTTACAAAATTAACTAGACATAGGTACTTTTATTTTGTTTAATAGTAGTACATATTTATCTTCGCAACAATTAAGTAAAGGTGATCGCACTCCCATCAGCTCTGCATTGTAAATGAATACTTAATATCATGCCCAATAACTTTAATTATTTGTATTTCAGATCCACAAATGGTCTCACACGTATTTTGGGTTACCAACTTGGGTAGTGTGTCTGCAAGAATGGCACGTGGTGCTGCCTCGCCGCCACCACCGGATACACCACGTAGCGCCGCACGAGACTTACTTCTGCATCACCACTGGCTGGTTAAACTGGCCACTGGAGAAACTCCACTTTTGGTCTACATTAGAGTTCATAATTGAGGCCCTAACGGGATGTAAACCCCGTGCTGATGACATGAAGTGGGCGCAGAAACGATCCTAGAACATAATCTGCCTTACTATTCGTTCGACCACGGCTATCAGGAGCATCTTAGCTTATACCTAGATAGTGGCGGGCTTTATAAACGGATGACAATTGGCCCTTTTATGATGCATGACGAACGCCACGCAGACAAGACGTGATAAAACTAAAGCAGTGGCCTGCTTATCGCTCCTGCCCGCCGGTAAGTTAAGAGTCGTGGTCGAATAAAACCATAGTATTTTGACTTTGGTACAAAATAACCTTTAAAAAAGGTACAAAATGGTTGATACCAGCTGTCAATTTTAGCATTTGTGAATTTTATATTGCTATTGCTTATTTACGAATTATTGCTAAGCAATATAATATTTTATTACTTAGGTATTTCTTGAAACATATTATTGCATTCTTGTCACAATTCTAATTTACAATAAGCTGCAAAGTTTTCTTGTAAGTAAGTACAGTTAGCTTCAATTATCAATACTTATCATTATTACTCATTGATAATGAACTTTAGCAACGCTGAGATATGTCATGCATTTATTAAGACAGCTCTGTTTTACTAATACTAATTTAATAAGCTATACAGGGTGTGGTTTTGTAAAACAACGCCCATCTTAGGGGTTACCCCTATCAGCAACTAAAATTCATTATCAATGAGGTAGTACACATGAAAGTAAGTAGAAGAAAAATATAAATAAATATTTAACTATTACTTTATCAGTAAACCTTGTTCAAACGTATAAAACTTTCGAGACGGCGCACTATGGAGCGAAATTGAGATTTATGGACATAGCGATTTTTTTCACAATTTCTATTTGAAAAAAAATACCTATCGATAGGTTACGTTATTCTGATGAATAAATGCTGCACAAGTTTTTCTCTAAAACCAATAGTTTGACTGGAAAAAAATATTTTCCATTTTCGTTGTATGGAATGAAACATAAAGTGGTCGATTTCGACTAAGCCTTGACAGATCTTGCTTTGAAACTACTTGAGCCTTGTTCTATGGCTTGTTGACTGTAATCTTACGCTATCAGCGCGCATCCAAAGTTGCCCGTTCACAAGTTATGAGGTTCTGAAAAATTAAAAAAAAGTAAGTAAAAGTGACTTTTTTTTGGAATATCTTTAAAGATTTAACAAAAATATAAAGATTTTATACGTTAATAATGTAAATTAACCTTAAATTACTGCTAAAAACACATTTTAATAAACTTAAAAGGAATTAAATCAGCGATTTTTTTTTTACAATTTCTGTTTAAAAAAAATACCTGTCGATAGGGTATGTTATTCTGATGAATAAATATTATGAACGTTTTTCTCTAAAACCAATAGTTTGGCTGGAAAAAAATATTTTCCATTTTCGTTGTATGGAATGAAACATAAAGTGGTCGATTTCGACTAAGCCTTGACAGATTTTGCTTTGAAACTACTTGAGCCTTGTTTTATGGCTTGTTGACTATAATCCTAGACTAACAGCGCGCGCACAAAGTTGCCCGTTCAGAAGTTATGAGGTTCCGAAAAATGAAAAGTAAAGTAAGTAAAATTGACTTTTCTTTAGATAAGACGACAAGAGAAAGGTTAATTACATTACTAAAGTAAATAATTTTCATGTTTTAGTTGAATCTTTAAAGATTTATACCCAAAAAAAGATACTTTTACTTACTTAAATTTTCATTTTTTGGAACCTCATAACTTCTGAACGGGCAACTTTGGGCGCGCGCTGTTTTTGCAGGATTATAGTCAACAAGCCATAGAACAAGGCTCAAGTAGTTTCAAAGCAAAATCTGTTAAGGCTTAGTCGAAATCGACCACTTTATGTTTCATTCCATACAACGAAAATGGAAAATATTTTTTTCCAGCCAAACTATTGGTTTTAGAGAAAAACGTTCATAATATTTATTCATCAGAATAACATACCCTATCGATAGGTATTTTTTTTAAACAGAAATTGTGAAAAAAAAATCGCTGATTTAATTCCTTTTAAGTTTATTAAAATGTGTTTTTAGCAGTAATTTAAGGTTAATTTACATTATTAACGTATAAAATCTTTATATTTTTGTTAAATCTTTAAAGATATTCCAAAAAAAAGTCACTTTTACTTACTTTTTTTTAATTTTTCAGAACCTCATAACTTGTGAACGGGCAACTTTGGATACGCGCTGATAGCGTAGGATTACAGTCAACAAGCCATAGAACAAGGCTCAAGTAGTTTCAAAGCAAGATCTGTCAAGGCTTAGTCGAAATCGACCACTTTATGTTTCATTCCATACAACGAAAATGGAAAATATTTTTTTCCAGTCAAACTATTGGTTTTAGAGAAAAACTTGTGCAGCATTTATTCATCAGAATAACGTAACCTATCGATAGGTATTTTTTTCAAATAGAAATTGTGAAAAAAATCGCTATGTCCATAAATCGCAATTTCGCTCCATAGTGCGGCGCTTGTTGCCGACCGCACCACGCCGCGTATGCTTCACCACCGAGCACATTTGGGGTTAACCGATAGCTCCCCGCGCAATAATACCATATAGTATAGATGGACGCTTATTACATGACATGTTTTATACTCCTTTATTTAGTGACTATGGAGCTGACTGTACTTACAAATAAATAAAATTAATGGTCACTATTAGAAATAGGTAGAATCTAAGTTACTACCTACATGGATTTTATACAGTTAATATGTAAGTAAGTGAATATTATTGTGTAATTAATATACCCGTTATAACACGTTATTTTCATATTATCTACAGGTGCATATTACAATAATAATGATAATATTATATTTCTTAGGGTTTACACAAATTACTGTACCTTTTATAGATCTTTAGAACGAAATATAGGCCAGAATTAAACACAAAAATTGATCAAATCGGAAATAATTCCAACAAAAGATTTTATTGCTTTAATGGCTTCATTGGTTGCCCGCTAAGACTTTCCTAGGTTTTCGACTTCGACGGAGTTGTGCTTAGTGGTGGGGGCCCCGAAAGGAGCGTTTTTTGGGTTTTCCGGTTATACATATATACCGCGTAAAGGACTTACCCTATCGAAAACTAGTCTTCATGACGATTGAAGGGCACTTAAATCCTGCAGGATTTGATGAAATTCATGTCTCGGACAAACCGTTCTCGTGCTTATCTTCGACAAAGTAGAAAATGTAAGTATAATTAATGACCCTCTCCACGTCCAATGGCTCGTTACCCGCAGGCTTCCAAGTCTTGAAAGGGGCCGCTTCAACCAGTGTAACCCTATCAAGGCTTACGAGCTGGATGCGGCTGGGCCGAACAAGGATAGGCTCCTTGTTCGGCCCAGCCGTTCCTTAACTACGGTTGCTGCACCTCTTACTTGCACTCTCCTGTACGACTATGTGTTATCTACTATGGCTGCCTCTTCCTTGTACCCTCCTTTAAGACTGCATTGCTTAGCCGTATACCTGGTCCAAGGTTCGACGCCGCAAAATCAACTTCGTACGCGTGAAAATACCCCCCCACCACTTAAGCACAACTCCGTCGAAGTCGAAAACCTAGGAGAGTCATAATGGGCAACCAATAAAGCCATTAAAGCAATAAAATCTTTTGTAGGAATTATTTCCGATTTAAAATCTAATTCTACTGGCCTAATAATAGCGAGTCTTACATCTGATGTCTAGTAAGTCCTACAGCAGGTATTTGGATAATTTAGTTTGAAGTTACAATTAATTGTAAAACAGATGAAACTTTTATTTTATTTTGTACGGGATCAAGTTCTAGTTCTTTATTGATTTTATGACGTGAAACTCTTAGAACCTGCAAATAAGCAGGGATTGAAATTTGAATTTTAGTTGCGTAGGCGAGGCTAATGACGTTCAAGGTAGCAGGTCTTACATAAATGGTCTCTGGTAACCGGGTTGACCGCCAACCTGATGGAGACAGGATGGATAAAACTAAAGTTATCGCAGAAAGATCTATAGGTATGCGATTGGCTTTTTGAGAAACCTATAAGATTCAATTGGGTAAGAGACGCAATCATGGATACGGTTGGATGACGAATCTCTATTTTAAGTAGAGCGGCCGCTCAAACGGAGACCCTGCCTCAACCAGAGGCACGACTTGCCACGAGGCGCGAGGCAGAGACTGTCACCGCGGACCGAGCCAGATGTTGTCGGTTTTTGCGCGCGCTCTAATGCCTCGTATCCCGTTGAGCAGCTACAGTCTGCCTTCAATCTGCCTGGCTTGAGTCTGCTCAAGTGGATACAAGGTTTTATAATATGGTAACTTACTTGACGTCAGTATTTGAGATTACGTATGATATTATCACTAAACAGCCTATAACCAGGCTTGATTTATTTTTGTTATTTCCATTGCAATTTCAAGGTGGTACCTACCTAGTTAGATAATAATCCTTAAGTTAATGCGTTTGCTTTTCTAAAAATTTGCACATAATACTTACTGGGGATAGGTCCTTACTCGTAACATCAGAAGACTGTCAAAGGTTATCAATCTTTAAGTTCTTCAAATAAGACCAACGCTGTACCATAATAATTATGAAACATCCTGTCCACATGGTAATACATATTACCAAATTTTGGCTGGGTTGTTATCATCTTACTTTTACAAACGTCAAAACTGACAAATTCCATACAAAAACACCGATTAAGGTTATACCTAGTTACGATTAAAGTGGTGCAACTCAGTCTAAAAATACGTACCTTCTCTATTTTGCTGACAGACTAAGTTAGAATAATAATTACTTAAACTCTGATTTTTAATTCGACGGAATTTTGACATTTCAGAAGTGTTGTCAACATTGAAACATTCCCATTATGAATGGAGAGCATTTTCACAAATTGAAAAATAATCCTTTGTTAAATTTAAGGTTTCACTTGAAAAACTAAGGCTTAAAAATGTACTGATCATTTCAAAATGGTTATTTGAATTTTTATTATCATATTTTTGAAGTTACAAAAAAAATTGGGAAATTATTTTTCTATTACTGGACTCCCTGGCCAATAATCCATGGGTTACAAACCTTTTTTATGAAAATCCTTTTGTCAATAAAATCTTAGGTTCATAAAATAACCAATTTAACAAGATGCCAATTTTATAATCCAAGTTGATTATGACGACGATAATGATGATTGATGATCAATACATATTTTCGTAAATGATAATATGTTGTTTTACTGTGTTAAAAACACGTTTTTTTCTATTTAAACTCTAAAATGTACATAATAATTAGTGTACATTGAATTGACACAACAAACAATAGTTCATTCTTGTAAGTTGTACTTGATGAAATTTCATTTCATATTATAGCCTGACCAGGAACATAAAAACCCTCGCCATGTTGCGGAAAACTAATGGTACTAATTTCTTTTAATGGCAACAGTAACTGAAAACTTCATTGACATGTCACCTTGCATGTCAGTCTATTGCTGTCAAAGTGTAAACAAACTTTATTTTAAATGTGCGCAATTAATTTTGTGAATGAAATTGCTAAAATCTTTTTATAGTCGTGAAAGAAAACTGGTTCACAATGTGTTAAAGTATTTGTCGAAGAGAAATACCAAGGGTTCGGACAATATTTTCATTGAATAATGTTTCCAACAAAGGTTGTCAAATTGACTGACATGTTTACCGTATAGTACAGTCCACTATGAAAATTAGCTGTGGTTTGTTTCAACTACCTATTTTAAAGTTTTTTGTCACTTTCTAAGTGTTGAATTTTATGGAATTGGGAAAGAAGTACCGAGTTTGAAGCGTTCATGAGCAAACATTGCAGTTGAATATTCAAGTTCTGAATTTGATTATTGATGAATAATAAAATAAATCCTACTAGCTCGATTGATGGTTTCATTTAATTTATTTAAACCAGGTTACCTATAATAATATTTTTTCGTTAATTTATGAAAATATCAAATTAGCCCGTAATCCTGAATCCTGATACATAAAGTTAGCCTATTAATTTAACACAGGTACGACTGTACTCAGTGTTGCACTATCAAATGCAATTGACGCGCCTCTATGCCAGGGTTTTTATGTTCCTGGTCAGGCTATATTTATTAATAATTCAAAGCAAAAAAGGCTTATTACATCTGAATTGTCAAAAAATGACAGCTGTCAGAATTCCGTCGAATTAAAAATCGGACTATAGGTCATGCAACGTGAATTCACACGATCACTCACTTTCTATGGGAAAATAAAAATAACCAAGTAATGCAATAATTAGGTATTTAGATTAATATTTGTTTTACAAATTACTTATAAATATCTGGAAGAAAATTCTTCACTAGCTTTCGAGACATGACTTTCGGTAATATACAGGGTGTTTGGTGGAAGGTTAGACAAACTTCGTGGGTGTAAGGTCATTTTAAGAATACAAGTTCGCCCATTTGTCTCTAAGTGGGCTACATTTTTTTCATTGATATTTTTGTTTTTATTTATTTTTTTCTGAAATTTGACCTAAAAACTGCTTCAATTTTTTCTCGCGTATACACCTACGAAGTTTGTCTAACCTTCCGCCAACACCCTGTTTACACCGATTTGGTAATTTTGGTATCGGCCGATTCTTCATACAAATTAAAATCGGGCCCAACTATCCAGTCTCATCTGTGCAACTATCGGCCATCTATACTGCGCCTAGGCCCCTAGCGGCTAATTTCAAGAACTAAAATTCAAATAATTTTTTGACGTACTCGCTAGCGAGCATACCTAACGTAAACTCATGGTAAGCACACAAAATGTAATGATGTTCCAAAATTAGCACGTCACACTGACACTGCCGGTGGCACACACTGGCCTGTATCTATACCTACTAATATTATAAAGCTGAAGAGTTTGTTTGTTTACTTGAACGCGCAAATCTCCGGAACTACTGGTCCGATTTGAAAAATTATTTCAGTGTTAGATAGCCCATTTATCGAGGAAGGCTATAGGCTATACAACATCACGCTACGATCAATAGGAGCCGAGCAATAATGAAAAATGTTGCGAAAACGGGTTTTCACGCGTACGAAGTCGCGGGCACAGCTAGTAAATGTATAAAGAAGCTGAAAACATTTAATTTTCGGATAGATCTGCAAGCAAGATATTATTGATACTGTTTGATAGAGCTCGTGAAGCACTTTCACGGTCAGTAGGAACCAGTTTTTAATCGGGGGTAGGTCTTGCTTACGGCATCATCAAGGAAGCACTTAGTCATAATCCGGCACTGAATATGTTAGCGGAATATGGTGGTTTTTTTAGGTCCAAATCTGGAATCTGGTCGAATTTTGCTTTTAATCTAGCGATTTAATAAAATCCGAGGTGGCAACACTGCTTACCTTTGGTGTAAGTGTAACTTGCTAATTTTGGGACACTCGATGGGAAAGGGAAGCGTTATGTTCAGAATTTTTATTTTTTCTAAAATTTGTGTTTATTCGACTAAATAATGTGTATGGTTGATTAACCATTAGGTAACTTTATTTACCAGATATCATTTATTTACTACCATTCAGGTTTCTTTCCGACGATCGAAACAATCTTCTATAACGAGTAAGGCTTCTTAAACACGAGCGGCTCATAGCCGACCGGCAGTGGCAACGGCAGCTTTTGCCACCTTTTGGCGGCAGCTGTCGATGGCAGCCGTCGCCACGTCGACGACTGCCGCTGACAGGTGGCGTTAACTGCACTTGTAGCTTGTCGCATCCTGTACAAAGAGACAGCTACAACTGCAGTTAACGCCACCTGGCGTCGGCAGACGTCGACGTGGCGACGGCTGCCGTCGACGAGTTGACAGCTGCCATTCAGTGCCATTGCCACTGCAGTCGGCTATGAGCCTCTCGTGTATGGGTCATTCCACAAAAATATGTCAACTCTTAGTCCGCGCCACATTTCACATGGAATATTTGTTAATATTTTATTCCAAAATCGTTAAAATAACAGCTCGCAATGTGTTTTATTCATCACCCATTTTTATATTTTTAAAACTATTTTTAAAACATCTTAAATTCCTTTTAAATGACCCAAAACGTCATTCCCTAGGCGTGTCCGTACTCCAAAAGTTTGTGTTTTGGAACCCGTATTTACAGAAAAAGAGTCCACAGCTTTTAGCGTCATTCCCTCGCCACCCACTGATTTTATAATTTTGCGCTTTATTATGTATTTAGAGTGAATGACATTTTATTAGTTGAGTTTAAACTACGATACGAAGTTATCCTCAGACCATACTGGCTTTGCGGTAGCCGTTTTTTGAATTAGTGCAAACGTGCCAGTTGTTGCGGAAACATGTGTTGATTCAGTCACTTCGTCAGTTCCTAGTTGAGTAGCTTTATTGATTACAATAGGAAATTGTATATAATTTAATAGTATTTACGTGTGGTTTTTCGGCTATTTTCGGCTCATCGTATTAAGCATCTTATAATATAAAGTTAATCTGCATTTTTGTTAAGTTTTACTCCAAATCGTCAGTCCCTAGACCGTCAGGCCCTAGCTTTAAACGGCGCTAGGGACTAAGTTACTAGTTAGGGAGTGACGTTTTTTATATAGTGATTATGACAAAACATCTACATTAAGTATATTAACTTATCTATAAATGTTAAGGTTATAAGTTTTGTGGTGGACTGCAGTGGACTGTATGCGTTTGTGTGTGTTCGAGAGCGCTGACCGGACGATGATGACTGCCGTTGAGAGCTTGCCCTTACTATGTCAGGCGTAGTAGGTGCTACTTGCAGGAATAAAACCACTATTTCACTTGCTGAGACTTCTCGCGTTTATTATTCGCTTCCTTTTCTCAGTTCTTGCTTCTTCAGATCACTTGTTGCTTGGAGCACTTGTTCTCTGAACTGAACATAACATCTGAACACAACATAAAATAAACTTGTCTCCCGGAGCGCCTCGCTCCGTATTTATAGGGCCCCGGGCTATATCCATCCCTTTCTCTCCCGATATTCCTGTCTCTGTCTCTCATGTTCTGGACCATAGTTCTGGAATGTTCGAAGCGAGAGGTCCGATATTGCCGTCCTGTTTCTTTTTCTCTCGAATATTCCAGAAGTGTGTGGAAGAGTATTTGATGTGCAAGCGAGATGAGAGATAATGTGAGAAAGAGATGGAATGTTATTTATACCTAATCGACTCTAATTGATTATTTTACAACATTTTCTGACTGTTAACGTTGCTAATCAATTCTAATTAATAAGTTAGCGTATTTCCTTGGTCGACGTCGCTAACAAGTTTTATACTTTATTAAAAGTCTATAAGAACACTAAAAGATAAAAGGGTCATTCCATGAAAATCTGTATATTTTCGACGTCATTTTGTCCCAAACTTTTTTAAGATGCTTTTGAATACTTTATTAGTGTAAATTATAGTTTATTTATTAATTATGTTATGTCTAAAAGGGCCAGTCACTTTATGCTTTATTTTAGGAGAAATTATAATTTTTAATTTTTTCATACTACATTACTCCTAACTATATGACTTTTAATAAA
The DNA here is from genome assembly GCF_963855985.1 of Ostrinia nubilalis. NCBI lineage: Eukaryota > Metazoa > Arthropoda > Insecta > Lepidoptera > Crambidae > Ostrinia > Ostrinia nubilalis. The sequence continues at coordinate 11,391,211 of NC_087090.1, forward strand.
GTATAAAACTTATAACCTTAACATTTATAGATAAGTTAAATACTTCATATAGTTGTTTTGTTATTATCGCTATATAAAAAATGTCATTCCCTAACTAGTAACTTAGTCCCTAGCGCCGTTTAAAGCTAGAGCCTGACGGTCTAGGGACTGACGATTTGGAGTAAAACTTAACACAAATGCAGATTAACTTTATAATATAAGATGCTTAATACGATGTGCCGAAAATAGCCGAAAAACCACACGTAAATACCATTAAATTATATACAATTTCCTATTGTAATCAATAAAGGTACTCAACTAGGGACTGACGAAGTGACTGGATCAACACATGTTTCCGCAACAACTGGCACGTTTGCACTAATTCAAAAAACGGCTGCCGCAAAGCCAGTATGGTCTGAGTATAACTTCGTATCGTACTTTAAACTCAACTAAATGTCATTCACTCTAAATACATATAAAAGCGCAAATATATAAAATCAGTGCGTGGCGAGGGAATGACGCTAAAAACTGTGGACTCTTTTTTAACTAAAGAAAATCAAATTATTGTTTATTGAAACTGCAAAATATTAATAGAATTTGGTGTTATTCGTTACTTAAAACAAAGGATGAAGTTGATGTTTCTGTTAATATGGGTTCCAAAATACAAACTTTTGGAGTACGGACATGCCTAGGGAATGACGATTTGGGTCATTTAAAAGGAATTTAAGATGTTTGAAAAATAGTTTAAAAAAATATAAATAGGTGATGAATAAAACACATTGCGAGCTGTTATTTAACCATTTTGGAATAAAATATTAACAAATATTCCATGTGAAATGTGGCGCGGACTAAGAGTTGACATATTTTTGTGGAATGACCCAAAAATAAGTTGTACCTACCATTCGTAGTTTTGTGTAGGTACCTTGGTAAATGGGAAAATATTCGGTGACTGGTATTTTATTTTAACTTCAGTGACAGTGTTTAAACCGTCTGCTAAAAATATATAAAAACTGATGCAATAAAGGTGCTTTACATTATATCGATAAAATAAATTCATTTTTTTAAATGGCTGTGATAAAAGCATAACTTAATGTGATCAAGGTTATCCGGATAATAATATTAATAAGCTACTTATTGAGCTCGATTTCTAAATTGTTAATTATGTATGTTAGTAATATAGGAAACGTCTACTACTTAGATCGGGAATGAAAAGAAAATAAATTGATTTTATTTAAAATTTTGTCATTAATTAACAATTTTGAATCGGAACCAATTTCAAAGCTTTTGATCAGCTCGGTTTACTACTTTTATGTATATTATCATTGCCCATGTAATTGAGAGAAATAAATAAATGGACACAGTTTGAAAACTTGTTTTTGTTAAGTATTCTTACATACCTTACCTATGAAGATAACCTGCTCATTTGTATAAATACTTTGGTTTTACCAAAGTATTTATACAAATGAGCAGGTTATCTTCATAGGCTTTATTAATCCAAGCTTCATAGAAACGCACCGAGCGCGGTTTATATGTGAGTGCGCCGATACGGTTCTACCTTTTTTCGCAGAACTTTTTTAATCATAATTTTACTATGCATAACAACTGATGGCATAATCTTCTTTACGCAGAAATTCGTTAGGCATACACTCATTTGGTATACATTTAAAACTAATAATTTTGTAAGGCAGAATCATCTTTAGGCATAACTTTAATATCCCGAATAATTAAATAGCAGAACCATCACATCGCAGAAAGTTCTTAGTCAGAATCGTCTTTTGGCATACTATTAAAGGTAAAATGTTTATTCTCCTATCGCATTATTAAGGGTTGTAGGGATGAGGTGGAGGGAGAGAGGGGGGTAAGGGAACTCCCTTGTGAATGGGGGAGATCAGAAACTTAGTTTCTGAAAAAACTGAAAATGAAATTTTGAGGTTAAGTTGCGTTTTTTGGGTAGTTTTTATTGGAAATCAACTATTTATGTACGCGATTCTAGACTTATCGCTCGGCGGCCGCTGCCGCGGCGCGGCACGTTCGCTTCGCTCGCTGCGCTCGCTCGCTCACTCGCCTTCACGCTGTGTAAAGTCGCAAGTCTAACCTAAACTATAGCTTTGTTGTCCAACAAGTTTTTTAACACTTAAGGACTCGCTAATGGGTCTAAAGGACCCAGTTCTTCAATATTTGTGTAATAACTTTTAAAGTTTGATGTTTGCGATGTTGTCGCTCTTAGTACCTTTCCACGACATTGTAGCACAGCCAATAGCGGTCATAATCGTCAAATAGCCCACTGCATGTGATTGCTACAGACGAAAAATGTGTTTTTGAGTCCACTGGACCCGGTAAACAAAGTGATTTTTTAAATGTTCTATACAAATTTCTCATTAATTGTTAATGGGTCATTCCATAATAATCTGTATATTTTCGACGTCATTTTGTCCGTAACTTTTTTAAGATGCTTTTGAATACTTTATTAGTGTAAATTATTGTTTATTAATTAATTATGTTATGTCTAAAAGGGCCAGTCACTTTATGCTTTATTTTAGGAGAAATTATAATTTTAAATTTTTTCATACTACATTACTCCAATATGACTTCTAATAAAGTATAAAACTTATAACCTTAACATTTATAGATAAGTTAATACACATAATGTAGTTGTTTTGTTATTATCACTATATAAAAAACATCATTCCCTAACTAGTAATTTAGTCCCAAGTGCCGTTTAAAGCTAGGGCCTGACGCTCTAGGGACTGACGATTTGGAGTAAAACTTAACACAAATGCAGATTAACTTTATATTATAAGATGCTTAATACGATGTGCCGAAAATATCCAAAAAACCACACGTAAATACTATTAAATTATATACAATTTCCTATTATAATCAATAAAGCTACTCAACTAGGGACTGACGAAGTGACTGGATTAACACATGTTTCCGCAACAACTGGCACGTTTGCACTTATTCAAAAAACGGCTACCGCAAAGCCAGTATGGTCTGAGGATAACTTCGTATCGTACTTTAAACTCAACTAAATATCATTCACTCTAAATACATATTAAAGCGCAAAATTATAAAATCAGTGCGTGGCGAGGGAATGACGCTAAAAACTGTAGACTCTTTTTCAACTAAAGAAAATCAAATTATTGTTTATTGAAACCGCAAAATATTAATAGAATTTGGTGTAATATACATTTAAATAGATTATTCGTTAATTAAAACAAAGGATAAAGTTGATGTTTTTATAAATGTGGGTCCCAAAACACAAACTTTTGGAGTACGGACATGCCTAGGGAATGACGTTTTGGGTCATTCAAAAGGAATTTAAGATGTTTTAAAAATAGTTTCAAAAAATATAAATGGGTGATGAATAAAGCACATTGCGAGCTATTATTTAACAATTTTGGAATAAAATATTAACAAATATTTCATGTGAAATGTGACGCGGACTAAGAGTTGACATATTTTTGTGGAATGACCCTAATAGGCAAATCATAGTAGTTTACGAAAATAAACAAGGTATTTTTTTAAATAATTAATTACAAAAATTTTCAAAAATAACCTTCATTTTGCCAAAAAACCTTCAATTTTTTAAATAAGTTATTATTTTAGAAAAAGGCAATAAATATGACTATTTGGTTTATTATTTTATCTTTGTTTATATCATATTAATATCCTTCTAATAAAGTAGTTTTCACTTTTATTTAAGTTTTTGAAAAATACATAGGATTTTATATACTGGGTCCACCGCACCTACTACTTGTGGGACAGCGCCCCGATTGCGCTAAATAAATATTTTCGACTCTAGTCGATTAGTTCGTTCGTTCGTTCGTTTCAGCCGAAAGACGTCCACTGCTGGACAAAGGCCTCCCCCAAGGATTTCCACAAAGACCGGTCCTGCGCCGCTTGCATCCAGGTACTTCCCGCGAGTGTCAGTGGGCGGGGCACATAGCTCGAAGAGCTGATGGCCGCTGGGGCAGGAAAGTTCTTGAGTGGCGACCACGAGCTGGAAGACGTAGCGTGGGCAGGCCTCCCACTAGGTGGACCGACGATCTAGTCGATTAGTAGTATAGTTCCAAAATACTGAACTGTCCTATCGATGACATTGACAGCGGGGCGCCACCGTCAATACCGAATCGCTGGTTCCGATTTTTGCCATGTTGGAAACCATAAAGTTGAACGATGGTAGCGCCCCCCTGTCATTGAGTTTGGCGGGACAGTTCAGCGTGGGTCATCTATAGCAGATTTTTCAAACAAAAATCTGCTGTCTGCACGTCATATCCGTATCGCGGTGTCGCTTTGACAGCTATAAATGTAGTTCAAAGTTCCAACGATACTGTAACGTAAACGAAATGCAATTCTGCGTCTTTGTGTAAAAACTGAGCCCCGATTACGGTAATTTTTAACGTCAACAATCCAGACACGCTTCTCGATTCTGCGATACGATTGGTCGTTCAACAGCGTACGTCAGCTGTTTTGACCAATCGTATCGCAGAATCGAGAAGCGTGTCTGGATTGTTGACGTTAAAAGTTACCGTAATCGGGGCTCTGATAGAAAGTTAGAACTAAAGCTACTTTTTCTCAAACGCAAGTCAAACGCCTCACGAGCATTTTTTGCTGTTTTTAGTAAAAAATAAGGTGTTCGGACTTTTAATGGAAAGTGCTAAAATCCGTTGTTTCGCCTTGGTTTGCGCGTGAACTAAAGTTCAACGATAAACCGATACCGAATTGCACATCAGCTAAAATAAAAATGGAGCGTTACTGGAGTTTGGACTAGAGATGAAACGCGAATGAATTAGTACCTACACACCTAATCTACCTACCTATTTCTTATTATGACTGTAATTATGTAAGTAGTAGAAAACATTAGAAATTGTTTATATACCTACCTACCCTGTGTTGTGGCATTGAATGCTCAATGATAAAAATAGTACACGTCATGATACACATCTCACTCACTCTGTAGTGAGAAATATTCTAAAAATAAAAACGTCTGTTCCTTAGTGTACCTACTCGTGTCTATGGGTGTAAATAGGAAGAAAGTATATTTGCGTTTTAAATTACTTGTGTTATCCTAGGTAAACACGACAAAATTATTACGAACACCAAGGTAAGTTTTATTGTTAACGGTTTAACAATACTCGTAGGTACTTAAATGAAAGCTTGTGCAATGCGACGGGCTTTTATGAGGTTATCTGCAGCAGCAAATAAGTACCTCTCACAAATCTGTTTTTAGAATAGATATGTTAGTTAGATTTTCTGTTCCCAAGTTTGTTGTTAAAATAACTAATCACATAACAACTCGTACCTATTTATCTACCCACAACGTATTAATTTTCATTATTTTGACTTCAGGTAGGATTTCATTTTACTTTTCGAGTTTTTTTTCATTTTCAGGAGGATTATTATAATATTATGTCACGATACAAGCAGCCACCAACATTAGAAAATCTGGCTATAAACAGCCTGGGCGACTGGGTGGCATGTCAAGCTGAGTTACAAATGAAACCATTTCTTGCACTGTCGCACAGAGACCCGGGTGCAGCTTACGAGGCATTAAGCAAAACGGTGGACCGATTACGATCTATTTTGGAATACAATGTACCGTGGATGCTTCACGACGTCCTAGCAAAAGAAGCCATTAGGGCGCTGTCGGAACTCATGGAAAATATTAAAAAGTCATTTGGATTTCGTAGTGCTATGGAGAAATTCGCAAGTAAAATGAATATGGTTGTAAAAATGGCTGAAGTTATTTTTACAAAATACTTAACGTTTCTCTCAATAGATAGAATACCAATAAAGTTGCGCTCTGTGTTCTATACCAAACTGCATTTACTCACAGGACTTGTTTATCTGAACTTAGGATCATTATCTGGAGGATGGAAAACAGCCGATTTGGAGGGATCTATCATTCAATCTCTGAAAGAATTACACTGTCTCAAATATTTAGTTATTAATTATGATTGTACAGATAACATATTAAAATGTGTGGTAGACAACTGCAAATTGATGGAAAAGTTGGATTTGTCTAGTTCCGGCAGTATAACGAATAGTAGTATAGACATCATTGTTAAACTTAAGCTTTTAAAGAGTGTTCAGTTATATAGAACATTAGTGTCATTAGAAGGGTTTGCAAATTTGCTTTTGAATTGCCACAACTTAGAAGATATTGGCCGATGTGACAACATTGGTAAAGTCCTCGAATACATACAAAGCTATATTGACCCAAGCAAGACATTTAAGTTAAGAATGTACGTCAGTCGATATGCGTCTGGAAGTCATTTACAATTAGCCGTACAAATGTGTCCAGAGATCAAGAGTATGACGGTTTACCACAATACGTTACAGAGCGACCTCATGGTTCTGATTGGTTTAAAAGATCTACGAGAACTAAAACTGCTATCATGCGACTTTTATGCTGATCAAATAAAACAAGTTCTTCAAGTGAAAGGATGCAACATTAGCAATTTGCACCTCGAACATGTAGATCAAATTGATCTTAACGCATTAATGTACATTAGTCAAATGTGCCCCCTTCTTGAAACTCTAACGCTTTACAACTGCACTTTGATTCAGCATACCTCACTCTATACCAAAAAGTTAGACATCCTGCCATTCAGAAATTTAAAACGCATTACATGCGTGGCTACGTGTACTGAAGAACATTTATTATTTATTTTAACGAATTGTTTGAACATTGAATTTATACATATTGGGACAGCTATACAGTTTACAGATGACTTCGTACTTAAAATCCTCAATATAAATCCACTTTTGTATTTAAAAGAACTGCGCATAATGCAGTCAGATTATTTAACGATGACATCTGTTGATAGAATTATTCATAGTTGTATCAATCTAGAAATTTTGGTTGAGTTAGAAAGTTGGACTTTGCTAACAGAAAGTGACAGAGAATATGTAAGAAATTATATTAAAATCAATAATTTTAATATAGATACGGCACCGATTAGAAGGTACGACATTTGATTATTAAGTAAGATGTGTCCGTTTGTGAGGTAGGCGTATATTACTATTTTTAATGGGTACCTGCGAGTATCTACACTCCTTCTAGTGAAGTACCTAATTATCACCACTAAATAATGATTATACCGATGTCAATAAATAAATAATAAATGAAGGATAAAAATAGATTATTTATTTAGGTATTATACCTAACTACCATAGCATAATGGATACGATTGTAATGTTACGGTAAATGTGATAAATTGTAAATTATGTAATAATTCATGTTTCATGTAGGTACACGTATAAATAACAGGGTCATTCCATAAAAATCTGTATATTTTCGACGTCATTTTGTCCGTAACTTTTTTAAGATGCTTTTGAATACTTTATTAGTGTAAATTATTGTTTATTAATTAATTATGTTATGTCTAAAAGGGCCAGTCACTTTATGCTTTATTTTAGGAGAAATTATAATTTTCATTTTTTTCATACTACATTACTCCTATATGACTTCTAATAAAGTATAAAACTTTTAACCTTAACATTTATAGATAAGTTAACGTAAGTGCGCCTATTAACGACCCCCCAAAATTTGTATTCTATTACCGCCCTATTTTTCTTTCTTTCATAAAAGACATAATAACAGGTTCCAGAAAACACGTTACCTAAAAAATATCTAGATATGTTTATTGACTATCAAAACGATTAAAGTTTGTGTTCGTAAATAACCAGTAAACGGAGTTATTTGACATTAAATGGGACGCGCCCGCAACGGACGCACTTTTCATACTGACGCGCTCCCAGCTACTTAAGGTGCACCTTGTTATTAATTAGCGATTTTAACACATTTAAAATGAGTATACCAACATGTTTTTGCATAACAATATTAATACGTACTTTAGTTTCCTTAGTAAACCCTCAATATAGCCCTCTCGCTGTATTTTTGTGGATTAAATACAATTTTATATAAGGGCGGTAATAGAAACACTTTTAATAATTTGGTTCCTAATAACGACCCATGGCGTTGTTAGAATTTTGATAACGTTTTTTATTTTGGTATTTATATCTTTAATTACGCATTTAACCTCCATTTAGTTATCTTGATCGATTCATAAGAATATTTCACATAATTAAATCAATTAACGCCATACGTTAATTGTCATAGGTTTGGCATAAAACTGCAATGAAAATTAAAGAATATCTCTAATAATGTATGACAATAGATTTTATAAAAGCCTGTTAAATTCTAATTAGTACCTATTTGATTTAAAATAAAACCTAATAAAAATGATACTTCACTGATCACGTCTTCATTAAAGTAGATATTTTAGCTGGTTACTGTTTTTTTTTACGGTCGGTAATAGAATAAAGTAATATTCATACTTAATTCTATTACCGCCTCATAACTATAACGCCACCTGCGAAGACTTATAAGCCTGTATTTTGTATATAACTAACATTTATGACATGACACCAAACCAATCATGCGTTATCACAACTACTATGTAACTTTTTAAGATCTTTTGAATAATAAAAAAATCATTTAAAATAATTATACAGTGTCCAATTGTTCATAGTTTAAATTAAAATACACAATTACACACAATTAAAATCAATCAAAAACTAATTAAAAATTATAGTCAAATTAAAAATAAAAATAAAATGTTAGATGAAAATTAAATTTTATTAAAACTCAAATACAGTTTTTTAAATAATGACCCCCACTACTCACTAGAACACCGGGTACCGCGTAATCAAGTATAATAGAGGAATTTATTATTCTACTATTTCTGCTTGATTATTTATTTATTTTCGAGAAGCGTGCCTTTTCTCTTTTAATAATATAAAAAAATGAACTTGAAAAAAACAAAAACAAATTTAACTAAAACTAAAAGCAAAACAAATTTAACTTTTAAAAAATCAAGTGGTTCCCGAGCCTCTTGAGTGGGAATCGAACCCGTGCCTCTTGGAATATACCCAATTGAAGAGCAATATTCTTAGCGGTCGGTAATAGAAACAGAAAAAACGTTAATAGAAACACACCTCGTCTATAGGTCGGTAATAGAAACAACTGCTTTTTCAGATTAAATTGCTATTTATTAATTATTGTGTGATTGTATACTCATTGTTACTACTTAAATTCAAAGATTAATTCATCATTGTCATAAATAACTTAAAGTGTCTTTTCTATCACCACGTCTTATATCTAATTTTCTAACGTTTATCCGAAGTGAGCTTAAACTGGCGGTAATAGGCGCATTTACGTTAATACACATGACGGCGCATCGATTATTTTAGAGCGGGGTAGTCGTCCCGCTCTGACGCAACACCGAGCGCTGGCGCGCGCCCGCAGTCGAGCGCAGCCTTCATAGCGGTTACATCGATTTGCATCGCGCAACTACGCTACGTGTTCGGTGGAGTGTCTGTGATTTTCGATTAATTCTAATATCGGCAATGTAATAGAAGTAATATCTCGGTGATTATTAAAATAGCTTGGACTTAATGGTGAAAGTTCGTTTAATTTTCCTCGCCCGATTACCCACGCCAATCTACCCACTATTTGACACTATTGGCAATGGAGACCCCCGATAATGATAGAGGTACTGATCCTTCACATCAGGGTGACGTGCCTTTATCAGAAGTGGGATGCGAAGGGCAAACATCTGAGGAAAATGTCCGTGGCCGAGAGACAACGACACCGAACTTTGTGCTTCATATGGAGACCTTGTTATCAAGATTATTGTCGACGCCGCAACCGGAACGTTCAACCAGTGCCAGTACCCAGCTGATCCAGTTCAACCCTGACGACAGTGAAGCGGATATAGAAGGTTGGTGCAGAGTGACCGAGATAATAATTGACAATAGAAAATTAGAAGGCGCAGAGCTATTGCTGGTACTTACACACGCTTTGAAGGGGCGAGCTGCTTCATGCTTAACAAAGCTACAGGCTTCGCAGCTATCATGGCCTCAGATAAAAGAATTGCTGCTAGCCAAATTTGCGAAACCCATGTTGGCTCAAGACTACTTCGATGATATACTTCGATTTCAAGTTGGACCCAAGGAGACAGCGTGTGAAGCAGCTATGCGGCTCTGGAGTCTCATAGAACGCATACCACGTACCGAAATGGCCGAAGACATACAGACTGGGTTTGTAGCCGCCGTACTAAGCCAGAAGGATCCCGCCATTCGAAGAGAGCTGCACTCGCACAATGTATCAACGAGAGCCCAACTTTTTCGTATTCTTAATGGGATTTCACTGAAACGTCGACATGACATCAACGACATGACCCAAGACATCGAAACTAAGAGAGCTCGTTTTATGGAACCACGCTTTACCGGAACGTGTCACCGTTGTGGCGCTCAAGGACATAAGGCGCTAGACTGCCGTAGAAGACGTGATAATATACCGGCAGCGACCAAGACTTCGGACCTATCATCGAAGACACCGGAAACGTCGCGTTCACTCACCTGCTTCGTGTGTGGCCAACCAGGGCACCTCGCATCGACGTGTCCAGACAGAAGAGGAGGAGGAGGAGCGCCAGCGCCAACCAAGGAGGTCCACGTCTGCGAGCGCAGAGCATCCAGGAGCACCTTAACTACATCATCTGGTGAGCCCGTCTCCTTTCTTTTTGATAGTGGTTCCGCTTGCTCGTTAGTGACTAGTAGCTTTGCTGAGAAGTTTCCGGGTACTTTGCATAACAATTTGGTTTGTCTTACCGGTATCGGTAAAGAGGACGTGAAATGTGTGTCGCAGGTCTTTAGCCCCGTCACTATTCAAGGAATTACGGTACCTTTACTTTTCCATATTGTTCCCGATGGTAGTATAACAGAACCCGTTATTATAGGCAGAGATTTGCTAGAAAACGATGTCCGTGTACAAATCAATAGCGATAAAATAGAGTTTTCCTTGAGCAAGAAAGTTAACTTGACCGATAAATCTGACAGTTTTGACTTTTCCATGATAGACACCGATTTAGAGGGCGACGATAAAACCGCTCTTATCAACATATTAAAAAAATATAGTGACTTCTTTATCGATGGCATACCTACACGACGTGTGACGACTGGTACTTTGCGCATAGATCCCATTGACCCTAATAAAATTGTTCAAAGGCGCCCCTACAGATTAGCACCTACGGAAAAGGAAATTGTTAAGGACAAAATAGAATCTCTTTTAAAAGCAGGTGTCATCCGCGAGAGTAACTCCCCGTTCGCCAGCCCAATCCTCCTAGTAAAAAAAAAGGACGGAACGGACAGAATGTGCGTGGATTATAGAGAACTTAACGCAAACACACGTCCAGAACACTTTCCCCTGCCCAGGATTGACGAACAAATAGATCGTCTTCATGGTGCTCATTATTTTTCTTCCCTGGACATGGCATCCGGGTACCACCAAATTTTAGTTGACAGCGATAGCGATAGCATAGCCCGAACAGCCTTCGTGACACCTGAAGGTCAGTATGAGTATCTGGCCATGCCCTTCGGGTTACGTAACTCAGCTTCTGTATATCAGCGGTGCATAAATAAGGCCCTAGGTCCCCTAAAAGATAAAGTAGCCTTAGCGTATATGGATGACGTGCTCTGCTATTCAAGTGACGTCACCCAGGGCCTAGAACGCCTTGACAAAACACTCTTAGCGTTATCGGAAGCCGGATTTTCTTTCAATATTAAGAAATGTAAATTCATGAAGGGTCAAATCGATTATCTTGGCTATGTTATAAAATCTGGTGAAGTAGCTCCAAACCCTAAGAAGATTCAAGCCTTGGCAAATGCACCGACCCCAAAGACGGCCACACAGGTTAGGCAATTTTTGGGCCTTGCCTCCTATTTTAGGCGGTTTGTACCAAACTATACTCGTGTTGTAGGACCTCTTTACCCGCTGACAAAATTAAAGGTTCCAATAAAATGGACTGAAGCCCATGATGACATCCATAAGAAAATTGTTAAAATACTGACGTCTGAGCCTGTGCTCACAATATTTGACCGTGATGCTCCTATCGAGCTCCACACAGACGCGAGTTCTGAAGGATACGGGGCAATACTTATACAGCGTAAAGACAATGTACCTCATGTTGTGTCGTATTTCAGCCGTCGAACGACCGACACGGAATCTAGATATCATTCGTACGAACTAGAAACCCTGGCGGTCGTTCGAGCGGTAGAAAACTTCCGCCACTATTTATATGGACAGCATTTCACAGTCTTTACGGACTGCAATTCTCTCAAAGCGTCCAAGTCCAAAACAGACCTTACCCCGCGTGTCCATCGTTGGTGGGCCTTTCTGCAGGCCTATGACTTTGACATAGTCCACAAACAGGGTACCAGCATGGAACACGCAGACTTTTTGTCTAGAAATCTTCCTCAATCAGAATCTCCACCCGGACAGTCAGAGTTAGATAAGACACATGACACGGTAAAGAAAATTAAAGATGTCCATTTCGTTGAGTTGCACCAAGGCTGGTTGGCAGTAGAGCAGAAACGTGATAGTGAAATCCAAGACCTTATTTCAAAGCATACTAATAGGGAACTCCCCGAAGCAGTAGCTCATACATATGACATTAGGCAGGGTATACTATACAGGAAAGTAGAACGCAACAAAAGCACTTTTTGGCTTCCAATTGTCCCCAGGTCTCTTACATGGACTTTGATCAACCACGTGCATACAGAAATCATGCACTTAGGCGCAGAAAAGACCCTAGATAAACTGTACGAACAGTATTGGTTCCCACAAATGGCGAAACAAGTTCGCATGTTTGTAAGTTCATGTATTGTGTGTAAGGCTTCCAAAGGTTGCTCAGGAGCCCAACAGGTCAGGCTGCATCCCATCCCTAAAGCTGCTACGCCTTGGCACACCATCCATATAGATATCACAGGCAAACTAAGTGGAAAAAGCGATAGGAAAGAATACTCTTCTGTTATAATCGATTCCTTCACTAAGTACGTTCTCTTAGAGTATACTTCCTCTCTCGATGCTGCTAGTGCAGTTAAAGCCCTAAAGAAAGCCGTTTGTCTTTTTGGAGCCCCCAAGCGGATAATTGCCGATCAGGGTCGGTGTTACATCAGCGCCGACTTTAAGCAGTTCTGTTCTGACCACAACATCGAACTACATTTTATCGCTACGGGTTCCAGTAGGGCCAATGGTCAAGTGGAGCGAGTGATGCGCACTTTAAAGAGCCTTCTCACTATTATAGAAAATGACCCCAACAAAACATGGCGAGACGAACTTCCTGATGTCCAGCTAGCATTAAACAGTACGCGATCTCGAGTCACAGGTTACACTCCAACAGAATTGATGTTCGGTATACGCGCGCAGTCTTTAGGCATATCCCGTATAGCCCACCAAGTAGAACCAGAACAGCGTATAGATTTAGAGGAAGCTAGAAACATTGCAGCGCAAAACATTAGTAAGGCCGCGTCTTCTGAAATAGAACGATTTAACCGAGGCCGCGCAGTGGTAAAACCATTTTCTACTGGTGAGTACGTCTTCATAAAATCCAGTGAACGCAACCAGACGAAACTGCATAGGAAATTTAGGGGTCCGTTTGTAATTACTCGCGTGCTAGATCATGACCGGTATGAGCTGCGGAATATTGACGGGTCTAATAGAACGTATAAGTATGCACACGAAAATCTACGTGCGGTACCCAGAGGCTACGATGGCTTACTTGAAATAGCTACTTCTCTAACTGACTGTGACGAAGTGGCCGAGACGGCGGGCCAGGGTCAAAATGAGATGGAGAGGGTTTCGTCCGATGATGATAGTGAAACCGTGTCTGTTGATGGCTCGCGTACTTGTTCCGCTACTTCCGGAACCCTCTCTGCCTCTGAATTAGACGAGCCCTAACTTTATGTGAGTGTTATTTTTTCATTGTCCGTGTGTGTAATATTGTGTGTGAGAGACTGGGAGTACCTTTGTCGTAATAGGTTAAGGGACTGGCTTATGATGGTCGATGTCCTAAAAGCCTGACTACATTGGGATCAAGGGATTGGTTTGGGGACTGGCTTATATTGGTCGATGTTCCTAATCAGTCTGCTGTAGCCTGTGAGAGGCTGGGTTGGCCTGTGAGAGGCTGAGTTGGCCTGTGAGAGGCTGAGTTGGCCTGTGAGAGGCGTTATGGAGTTTATGGTTTGGCAAATGGTCGAAGGGACGCTGAGGGGTTGTCCGGTCCATGTCGCCATATCAGATGGAGGCTGGTCGAAGGGACGCTTGCGCTCAGTTGTCCGGTCCATTATGTTGGTGTGTGTGTGTGTGTGTGCTTAATTCACCGTCTTCATAAATTATGTCAGTGATGGACGAGCGTGGGTGGGATTTACCAGTTATTCATTTTGTCCCTGCAGATTAACGGGAGGAGGAGAGTGACTGGCATATGAGATCGCACGAGGACGTGCGAATGTCAGTCTGGCCGTGACGGCGCATCGATTATTTTAGAGCGGGGTAGTCGTCCCGCTCTGACGCAACACCGAGCGCTGGCGCGCGCCCGCAGTCGAGCGCAGCCTTCATAGCGGTTACATCGATTTGCATCGCGCAACTACGCTACGTGTTCGGTGGAGTGTCTGTGATTTTCGATTAATTCTAATATCGGCAATGTAATAGAAGTAATATCTCGGTGATTATTAAAATAGCTTGGACTTAATGGTGAAAGTTCGTTTAATTTTCCTCGCCCGATTACCCACGCCAATCTACCCACTATTTGACACTATTGGCAATGGAGACCCCCGATAATGATAGAGGTACTGATCCTTCACATCAGGGTGACGTGCCTTTACACATAATGTAGTTGTTTTGTTATTATCACTATATAAAAAACATCATCCCTAACTAGTAATTTAGTCCCAAGTGCCGTTTAAAGCTAGGGCCTGACGCTCTAGGGACTGACGATTTGGAGTAAAATTTAACACAAATGCAGATTAACTTTATATTAGATGCTTAATACGATGTGCCGAAAATAGCCAAAAAACTACACGTAAATACTATTAAATTATATACAATTTCCTATTATAATCAATAAAGCTACTCAACTAGGGACTGACGAAGTGACTGGATTAACACATGTTTCGGTAACATCTGGCACATTTGCACTAATTAAAAAAACGGCTACCGCAAAGCCAGTATGGTCTGAGGATAACTTCGTATCGTACTTTAAACTCAACTAAATGTCATTCACTCTAAATACATATTAAAGCGCAAAATTATAAAATCAGTGCGTGGCGAGGGAATGACGCTAAAAACTGTAGACTCTTTTTCAACTAAAGAAAATCAAATTATTGTTTATTGAAACCGCAAAATATTAATAGAATTTGGTGTAATATACATTTAAATAGATTATTCGTTAATTAAAACAAAGGATAAAGTTGATGTTTTTATAAATGTGGGTCCCAAAACACAAACTTTTGGAGTACGGACATGCCTAGGGAACATAGAGTTAACTCTATGCTAGGGAATGACGTTTTGGGTCATTCAAAAGGAATTTAGGATGTTTTAAAAATAGTTTAAAAAAATATAAATGGGTGATGAATAAAGCACATTGCTGTTATTTAACAATCTTGGAATAAAATATTAACAAATATTTCATGTGAAATGTGGCGCGGACTAAGAGTTGACATATTTTTGTGGAATGACCCAACAATACCTAACTTCCCAAAATAAAAGTAAAAAGATTATTGTATAATGGCACCAATGACCGACAAGAACCAATGACCGACACTTTATTTTTTGATTCAATAAAATAAGAGTAAGAAATCGATTTCTTAATTTGGAAACACTGTACCATCATAGAAAGCACACTTTTGACTGTCTCCCATTGACATTTAAGGCTTGGTATTTCTGCTAAAGTAGGTATTTCGCGCTGTCAAAATCTGCGCGCGCAATACTTCGCCGAAGACGCGTCTTTCCGTTCTATACATGGCCAGAACGCACCCATAGGAAACTGCTCGTGTATATTTTGTAGTGCCTGTTTGTAAATCTGTGACTCCAAACTATACACGATTTTTGCGTAGCTGATCGTGTATAGTTTGGAGGAGCTTAGTAAAAAAAGTCATCTCCAAACTATACTCGATTAGTTTCTACTACACCACTTACACTTGACTAGAGTGTGTTTAGTTGATATTGATTTAGTAAAATTCAGTAAAATATGGAACTATATTTAAAATTACATTTATTTGATATTATTACATAAAATATTATTATTTTACTGAATCTATAATAAATCTAGATTTTTAACACTATTGTAAGTGGTTTTTGAAATTAAATTGATTAGGTAGATTTCAAATTAAATAACAATTTAATTAAAATGAGAGAGAGTGAGAGAAGAAAGTTCAACGTGCATTAAATACAATATTATGCGTTATGCGAGACTTTAAATGCTAGGTTTGTGGCACATTGGGATGTGTAAATAAAACTTGATTTTTGAAAAATACAACTTGTGGTTTTAATGGCTTCCAAATTGCGATACAGTCTTGCTGGAGCTGATTGTATGTTTTTCTTGAAAATTGTTTCAAGTGGCTTGTGGTCTGATTCCACTGTCAGTTCTTTGCCATAAACATATTCATGAAACTTCTTACAACCAAAAAGTATAGCGAGTGCCTCTTTCTCAATTTGTGCGTAATTCTGCTCAGATTTAGTCAAAGCTCTTGCTCCGTAGGCTATTGGTTGACCTTCTTGAAGTAGTGCAGCTCCAAGATTTTTGGAACTTGCATCCACAGTTAAAGTTACGGGTTTGTTTACATCATACAGTCTAAGTACTGGGGGACTCTGAAGTACTTTTTTAATTTTATTAAGTGCTTGTTCATGGTGAATGTCCCATGTGAAACTTGCATCTTTGTGTAACAGATCTCGTAGTGGACTAGTAAGGTCTGACCATGTTGGGAATAAATTTGTTTAGATATGTGATCATCCCCAATAATCTTTGTAATTCTGTTTTATTTTTGGGTGTTTTCATTGCTTGTATGGCCTCGACTTTTTCTGGGTCAGCTTCAAGTCCATTGGCTGACACTATATGTCCCAAAAATTTTATTCTTTGTGCCTCCATAATGCACTTATTTTTGTTAAGTTTGAAACCTGATTTATTCAAAACATCGATGACTTCTCTGACAGTTTTGTGTAATTCATCCTTACTTTTGTCATAAATGAAGATATCGTCGATTGCTACTCTCACATTTTGAAACTTACAGAGCAAATTACTGAGTATTTCTTGGAAAATTTCAGGTGCTGATGAGACCCCGAAGGGAAGTCTTTTGAAAGAGTATCTTCCCCAAGGTGTAGCAAATGTAAGTATCTTTTGTGTCCTCTCTGTTAATCTAATCTGCCAGAACCCTTTGGTACAGTCAAGTAATGCAAAATACTTTGAGCCTTTTATGTCTGCTGATATTTCTTCTATCGTTGTGAGTGGGTAATGACGTCGGAGAATATTTTTATTCACATCAGAAGGGTCAATACATATTCTAATTTTGTCCTTCTGCCTTACCACTACCATTGGGCTCACTGCAGGAGTTGGCTCAGTCTCTGGTTTTATTACATCCATCTTTACCATTCTATCTAGTTCGTGCTTCACCTCTTTTCTTATTGCATGTGGTATTCTTCTAGATGGTTTTATTTCAAACTTTGGATTTTCGATTAAGTCTATATCATATTCGTAGTTCTTATAGCATCCTAGGCCGTTAAATATGTCTTTGGTGCTCTCTTTCAGTGACTTTACTCGAGCAATGAGTCTTAATTTCTTGCAGGTTTCGAGTCCCAGAATCGGTGTAACCCTCTCCTCAACTACTTTGAATGTTATATTGGTTTCTTCATTTTTTATTTTGCATAGTAGCTCTGCTTCACCTAAAACAGCCATTTTGTCATTTGTATAACTTATCAAATTTTTTGTCTTACTTGCTTTTAAACTTGCTTCAGTTTTTTCCATTAGGTGCTTGGGCAATAGGTACATTGCATTCTGCTCCGGTGTCTAATTTTGCAGTGAATTTTACATTACCAACTTGTATACTTTCAGACCAGTCTTTTTTTTCTCCGCTACATAACACTGATATGAATACTTCGTCTTCTGAATTTGAGCTTTCTTCTGTTGCTGCTGTATTCACTCTGTTTTTATTCTTTTTATCATCATATTTCTTTTTTGATTTGCACATATTTGCGAAGTGACCATTTTTCTTGCACTTATTAGGGGAGAGGGGGGCAGCTTTGGACAGGGGCAGCTTAGAACAAATGAATTTAAAAATCACTGGTTTAGGCTACAATGGTATAAATCATAATTTATATTGCCAGCACTGATGCGCATAGCCGTCACATCTAATTTTTAATATCTAACTGTAGGTTAACCGGCAAAAGTGTTTTTTTGTTTTTGACTGCCAATTTCGCACTTTTTTATTTTGGTTCTAAGGTTTTTGTGGACGTAGTTTTATAAAATAGTGAGTGGTTTGTTTACTATATGGAAGTTTAAATAGTTTCAATGAAGATTTGATAAGAAATTGCGATATAAAAGTATGTTCCGTTATTAAATTTATGTTTTTTTCTGGAAATATACCCATGGGGCAGCTTTGAACGAAATGGTTGGGGCACCTTTGAACTTTATAAATTTTCTTTTTTAAGTGGTATTATGAAACCTTAAGTTTTCTAATACTTCGTAGAAGGTTTTTACATAAAAAATAAGCAGATTGCTTTACTGTGACAGATAAAATTTCAAGCTGGGTGAAGTCCGGGCAAAAGCTAGTTTTAGTAGTTGATTAATATTTTTTAAATTATGCAGTTTTGTCTTTGATGTGTCATTAAACAGAAAGTTTATTATTATTTAGTTAATTGATATATCTTATATTTACTTTTTTTTAATAATATCCCTAAGTTTTGTGTTACTTTGTACAGAGTGATGTAAAATAAAATAAACATGTTAAATTGATCCCAAATGACACTGATCATTTAAAATTTTGTTTATTAATTATTTTAAAAATACACATTCATAAATATTCAGTTTTATTTCATTGAAAAAAATACTAATTCAAAACTGCCCCAGGCGTGTTCAAGGCTGCCCCGACTACGGGGCAGTTTTGAACGTTTACAGGTCTGTGAAAAAATCTAAATATCTTAATAAGCGTTCGTGAATAAGTAAGAAGAACATCATTATTTTGTTGTGTGATAACCATGACCTCTATCTAGGAAGAAAAAATTAATGAAATCGTTCAAGTTTGGAAGATATTTAATAAAGTATGAAAATTGTTCAAAGCTGCCCCCCTCTCCCCTACATGGTTTGTTAAAAGCTGGACATTCTCTGCGTTTATGGTTTGTACCACATCTTTTACAGTCAAAATTATTGTTTTGTTCTCTTTTGTAGTGTGTCTTATTTTTCACCACGGATACTTTATCTATTTTGTTTTTATTTTCGAACTCGTCCAATTGTTTTGAAGCTTGTTCACTGGTTTTGCAGATAGTTATCGCCTTTGTCAAGTCTAATTTGTCTTCTGTCAACAATTTCTCTCTTACTTGATTAGATCTGATTCCAAATACTATCTTGTCTTTCAACATTTCGTCGAGCAAATTGTCGAATTCACATTTTCTTGCTTGGGTCTTTATTCTGGTCAAAAACTCATTGAAATGTTCATCTTCGTTTTGTTCGATCTTGAAAAATATGTATCTCTCGAAAGATATGTTGCTTTTTGGCGCAAAATACTCAACAAACTTATTTATGATGGTTTGCAGGTTATTTTTGTCTGCGTCGCTGAGATTGAAACTGTTGTAAATTTCGATCGCGTCTGGACCTATTACAGCCATAAATGTTGCAGCTTGGACCTTGGCTGGCTTTTTCTCCAATTGAATAGCTGTGGAATACCATTCAAATTGCTGTAACCAGTTTTTCCAACATGTTGGTTTGTCCGAGTCAATTTGCAGGTTAGGTTAGGTTAGGTGGCTTTATTCCAGATACTGCGTCGTTCGTGGCCATTTTTCAACTTTATCACTTTATGTTGTTTAACTTGAATACTTTAGTTTTACTTCTGACACCATCGCAATTCGGAAGCCATTAAAACCACAAGTTGTATTTTTCAAAAATCAAGTTTTATTTACACATCCCAATGTGCCAGTTTGTATTGTCGGCCGTTTGGTGTAGTGGCGTCTTTCCGTTCTATACATAGCCAGAACGCAAGGGTGTGAAACTAATCGAGTATAGTTTGGAGATGACTTTTTTTACTAAGCTCCTCCAAACTATACACGACCAGTACGCATATGCTGCGTACTGCTCGCGTATACTTTGCAGTGACTTAGGTCAATTATCTTACTCCAAAATATACATCGCCAGTACGCATACGGACTAATCATGTATGCATTGTAATAAGTGCGTGATTACAATTTATACGCGAGTAGTTGCATGCTAGTCATTTTGTCTTATTGACCTCTTTTTCTATTACATATTATTAATTCATATCTGCGTGTCTACTTTAAACATTGAATCATCTTTCGACACGTAGTCTGCCATAGAAAAGATATTTGTTTTGGGACTGATATTTAATTTTCACCAATTCTCGAATAACTCTTAAATTAAGAATTATGTAGGTATGGAAATATGTCAAAATTATTTTGTTCTTGAGATAAAAGTTAATAAATAAAATAAATAATAAATAAATATCCTTAGACATTTTACACTGCGCTTCTAGTCCCAAACTAAGCAAAGCTTGTACATAATACTAAGTATTAAACATACATACTTAAATACTTTTTTTTTTTATAAATACCTACTTACTATACATAGAAAACACCCAGTCCAATACAAACAAATATGTTCATGCACACAAATGTTCAAGTACTGTGCGGGAATCGAACCCGCTACCTCCGGAATAGTAGTCCGTTTCGAACCACTACACCGCGTCTTTCCGTTCTATACATGGCCAGGCCAGATGAATGGCAAAAAAGATGGAATACGTCAGTCAAAGGGCGTCACTTAAATAAATTCTTCCCGAATGCCTTAACGCGATTTCTAACCATCGCCTAGATGGTTAGAAATCGACCATTGCTCGTCGCAGTTCCACACGGGGCATGGCAGCTTTAAACATAAACTTCACTAATTCAAACTAGTTCCGTCTCCTTTTTGCGAGTGTTCCACTAATGATGTCAGTCATGAGCAGTCTGCCCATCATATTATCTTGTGGGAGTGTGATCTTTGGAAATATGAACGTTATTTAATGCTTAATTCAATACAACATACATCTGTTTCCGCAATTTATTACACCGATCTTGTCGCGACAAGGAAAAATTTCCGTGCTTTTAAGCGATTTTGTAAAAATATTATTGGCAGGTAGTTGCTAATTGCTCATAAGATAGACCCCCATAATTGATATTTATTGTCCGTGGTGCGTAATCTTTTCTTATAGGTTTTAAACATTTGTTTGTCACCTGTCATCCGCTTTGCAATGGAGGGAAGTCGAACCTTAATTTCGAACTCCTATGTTCTTCTGAATAATTTCGTTGCGGGTCCAATTACAGTTTAACTTTCCCCCGGGACAAACTTGACCTTCATTGGTTGGGTTTTTGTGGCGGTCAAGCTGTAGATCCTGGCTACACAGGAGTTGCAGTGGTGGGAACGAGAGGTGGGAATAGTCCCGATTTTAGTTAAAACTGCTCGGCCCCATTGTATAATAAAGTGTAACCCATTGTTGTTTTTCCCGAAATTTTATCATGGAGCGTAATCCTACCTAGGTACTCCGAAACGTTTAGCAGCAACTGCAATCTTATCGGCATTTTAACAGCTTCTACAGCTTTTTCTAACTGCTCGGGAGAATAATTTTTTGTTGAACCAATCATCGACATTTATTATTCCCCAATAATCGACACTTGTCGATTACTGGTAGCTCGACTATGATTAGTTTACTTCAAATATCTTCTAAATGCGCAAAGTAATAAGAATTATATTCGGTTGTCAAATGAAAAATGTTTCAAAAAATTACTATCGACACGTGTCGATTTTTGGAAAAGTCAGTTTGTGAAAACCAGTGATCGACACCAACATTTTACTAATATCAAATTAACATTTAAAATTCGTTATAACAAAAATGGATTCTATAGTTCTTAAAGTAACCCGTGAAAAAGATAAAATTCAAATAAGTTTCAATACAGTAGTGTAATTAACAAAAAATGTACTCACTTCCTTAAGGATTTTACTAAGAAATGTTGTTATTTTCACCGGTACTCCAGCCGCAATCAGTTGTTATACCGCCATTTTCAAAATAAATTGGCGAATTTTGCTTAAGGCCGGGTATAAGGTGTACCAGAATCTCATGGCAAACAAAAATATTGGAAAAGTGTGTTTTTCATATGGCAATTGTCTATGGTTTAATTGTCACCTGTCAAAGAAAATTATGAAATCTGTCAGCCGCTGCAAAATTTTAGTAATCTCTTCTTGACTATTTGTTATTTTTGTGAAAAAGTCGAAAAAGTTCAAGCAAGGCATATTGTTTTCAATGTGAATTGTAAAATAAGGCATAATTCAAAGTCGATCTTTGATTCTAAAGCGCGTCGTCGAGTTGACAGTAAGTTGGACTGAAATGTTTTGATACATTTAGTTTATTACCCAACTGTGTCAGAAGGAGGGTTGTGTTTTTTTATATTATTCTTACTTAATAGCTGCTTTATCGGGGTTTTCAGGTATATCTCACAAATTGGTGCAGATGTTATGACCATGTAAAGAAAATTGAAAAAGATTTCATAAAGCAAGATTGAATAATGGAGAAGTTTCCAATTTTTTTCTTTGAAATAAACTTGAAATAAATATAAGTAGAACTAATAATAATTGTGAAATAATCATGAAAATATCTCTACAAATAAATAAGTTACAGGGCCCTAAAGTTGCGCATAACTATTCACGCCATTTTGATCGGTGTATTCACACAGTCATTCGGAGTACAAACAGTAAATCACCCCTGATCCAGCCAGTTCATTTTTTTTTAAATCTAGCAGTTTTTAATTTTTCAGCTAGGGTCACTCAAGATTATTTCTTAATAAAATGTAACCTTTTTTTTAAATAACCCAGACCTGGCCATATACAAAAAGAACGGCACCGCCTATGTTTCAGTTCCACGCGAAAATATGTAGGTAATTTAAATAATTAATTTCTCAGACATTTCTTTTCTCACAGACGATTTATTTAATTTCCAAGACATTTTCCTATGTTAAAAACCTGATGTATAACAACATTCTTCCACCACACATACCTACCTAAAATGTATATTCGTACTTCATGTTCATTAATATTAGTCATAAAAGTAAAAAATTAAACAGTATCAAGATCGTTTATTCCAATTTCCCCAGTATTGCTCTCAACAAAGTTTATTTTCCCTATTTGCCATGAGATTCTGGTACACCTATAGCAGAGAAAATGGCGAAAATGAGGTTTTCATTTTTCATTTTTGAGGTAGGTACTAAACAGTAAAATTAAAGGCTAAGATTTTTATTGGGCATAGTTGAGGATATTTTCTAGGGCTATTAACGGATGGAAACACGATTTGATGAAGTTGACTCGATAGAATATATTCCCAAAGTTACCTCTATTCGTTTTCTATTTATGGTTTTATTTTTAAAATAAGCGATTTGAGATTCTAAATCTTTTACTAAACTAAAGTTCAGAAATAACTTGAGGGCTTTTAACGGATGAAATTTTTATATTGCGTCTTGTTTAGTTACTATGTTAAAAAATGTGGAAAAAATCGTCCATGACGGCTTGGACAATCACAATCTCAATCAGTCGCGCGGTCGCGGTGGCGCTTACGGAGGACGGACGCGTGTCAGTTTTTTGGCCGGGACAGTTCGCGATTTGTCAATATTTTTGACAATGATGACTTTGATGAGTCACAGTATAATAATATCAGTGTTACTGGAGAAAGCTTAAATTTTTGATAATTAAGAATTATCAATTTTGTCTACCTACCTATTGAAATTTAAATCGTTCGCATCCTTTTAATCGAAGACTCTACTCATGATACATAGTACATTCCTCAAATATGAGACAAAACCAATGAGTTAAAATTACATTTTAATAGTACCTACATACAATCGTCTTACACTCTTTAGAAGAGCACACTGACACAAATAAATAATAAAAAATACTGTCTAAGGTCTGTAGCTAAAGGTCTAAGCTGTAAGATAGAAGAATCTTCTAGCCAAAAAGATGGCAGATTTTTTTTTTTTTTTTTTTTTTTTTTTATGCATAACAAGGCAGGTATTTGACCACAATCGCACCTGATGTTAAGTGGGACTGATGTTAGATGCAGCAGATGTTAACGGATTTAAAACTGGAGTTCATATGACTCCTTGTAGACTTGAGTCTCTAGAGCGTCCCTTCCTCCACCATGCGTAAGAATGTTTCAAAAATACTGTCTAAGGTCTGTAGCTAAAGGTCTAAGCTGCAAGATGGAAGAATCTTCTACCCAAAAAGATGGCAGATGCAGGAGATGTCAACGGATTTAAAACTGGAGTTCATATGACTCCTTGTAGACTTGAGTGTCTAGAGCGTCCCTTCCTCCACCATGCGTAAGAATTTTCAAAAAAATACTGTCTAAGGTCTGTAGCTAAAGGTCTACGCTGCAAGATGGAAGAATCTTCTACCCGAAAAGATGGCAGATGTAGCAGATGTCAACGGATTTAAAACTGGAGTTGATGTGTATCCTTGTAGTTTTGAGTCTCTAGAGCAGAGGTTCTTAACCTTTAAGTCATGAGGGACCATTTTAACAAATTTCTGTCTTGTCAGGGACCACCTCAAAATCGGTCAAAACTGAAGTATACGAGAGAAAGGAAACACGTCTATTGTGTGCACGGTTTATTTTAGACTGGCGTTACATTTCGGGTCTTACACTTTTTAACTGACAACTAGTTATCTTAAACTACCTACATACACTACAATCCTTCACCCTTATTTATCGTTAATTAACATTTTTTTTTTACGAACTAAATTTATAACTACATTTCTATGTACGTACGTACGCATAAGTTACCTTAATAATAATGATAAGTATACAAACAATAAAAACTACAATTTATATTTTGGAGGGTTGAGCCTACACTGTCGTATCGGTCGGGACTGGGGCGGCTCGGGCGCAGGCGGGCTGGGCGCGGACGCGGCGCCGCCGGCGCTCGGCTCGCGCTCGTTGCTGGGCGGTTGGGTGGTGCTGGTGGTTCCCGCTGGTTCTTGGCTTGGCGGGCGCGTCTCCTCTGGACCGGCTTCATTCATAGTGGTACTGGGGATAGATAGCCTGTTCTCATCCTGTTTATCTGACAGGGGTGAGTTAGGACAAATGAGTGAACTCCTTGACCTACGTTTGAGCTGATCAATATGTCTATGGTTCTCTCTCCCTAACCCATCTAGTACCTTATAGTCGGTACCTCCTATTTTCTGCGATACCTCCCCTGGTAACCATCGCGTCGTTCCTTGATAGTTCCTATACCATACTTCCTCCCCCGCGTGCAATTCTCGATTATCTCCTGGCTGTCCCCTACTCTCTGCCTGACGCGCCTGCACTATACTGACTCTGTTCTCGACGTTAGGTCTTAGGATATCTAATTTGGTCCGGAGTCGCCTACCTAACATGAGCGCCGCAGGACTTTCTCCTGTGGTGCAGTGTTCCGTGTTACGGTAGTGTAATAAGAAAGTATTCAAAAATAAGTGAACGTCGAGATTTAGTCTTATCGCCTTCTTAATAACTTTTTTAATCGTGCGAACCGCATTCTCGGCCGCACCGTTCGAAGCCGGGTGATAGGGGGCAGTAAAAAAATGAGCGATACCACAACCTCGCAAAAATTCTGAAAATTCTTTGCTTGTAAAAGGGGGCCCATTGTCCGAAACTAACTGCTTGGGAAGTCCCCATCGCGCGAATAACTCCGAAAGTTTATGAATAGTACTCGTAGCCGCAGTGCTCGGTACCTGGAACACTTCTAGCCATTTGGTTTTAGCATCTATAATTACTAGGTAGGTTTTATTAAAAATAGGTCCCAAAAAGTCTACGTGCAACCGCGACCACGGAGCGGCGGGCCAGGGCCAGGGGCTGGGCGCGTGGCGCGGCGGCGCGTCCGCCTCCGCCGCGCACGCCGGGCACGCACGGCACAGCGCCTCCACCGCCTCGTCGATCCCCGGCCACCAGACGTAACTTCGAGCTGTCGCTTTTGTTTTTACTATTCCCATGTGGGATTCGTGTAATTGTAATAATACTTTACTCCTACAATTTTCAGGTATGACTACCCTGTGACCCCACATTATACAACCTAATTCCTCATAAATCTCATTTCTGCGATTAAAATATGGTTGTAAGTTTTTAATCTCGGAATTACTAGGCCAGCCGTCTCTTATGTAACTGAGTACCCGACCTAACATAGCATCGCGCTGCGTTTGTTTTTTCAACTCATTATAATCTAGTAACATCTCATTTTGCGCAAAATGTAAATAAGTTTGTTCAGGTAATTCCAAGCAATCGCTCGTATTGGGTAATTTTAATGAAACGGGGAGCCGAGACAGGCCATCTGCTCCATTGTCTTTAGAGCTAACAAATTCTATGTCGTATGTATAAGCCGCTAATTTAATCGCCCAACGCTGTAACCGGCTTGCCGCCATTTGCGGTATGCCATTTTTAGGGCCGAATATACTGACCAAGGGTTTGTGATCGGTTCGTAAAACAAATCGTCTACCGTATAAATACTGATGCAACTTTCCTAAACAAAACACAATCGCAAGCGCCTCGCGATCTATTTGCGAATAATTTTTCTCTGCGTCAGTGAGCGCGCGGGACACATAGATAACGGGCCGCTCCCGCCCCGCGCCCGCGCCCCCCGCCCCGCCATCAGCTGTGCTCGCAGACCGCTGCGTCAGCACGCCGCCTATGCCGCGGGCGCTTGCATCGCATGTTAAATATAAAGGCTGTTCCGGGTCATAATGAGTTAAAACTTCAGCACTGCTTAAAATTGACTTAATATGTAAAAATGATATTTCTTGTTCTTTGTTCCATCTCCATGGCACATTTTTTTTTAGTAGTGTGTACAGAGGTGCTAGAATAAAGCTAAGATTTTTAACGAACTTCGCATAAAAATTAACTAAACCTAAAAAGGATCGTAATTCTGAAACATCTCGGGGACGAGGGATTTTTTTAATAGCTTCTACTTTTTCAGGATCTACTTTTATTCCCTCTTTTGAAATTAAGTATCCCAAGTATTTAACCTCATCTACCATGAATGAGCATTTACTTCTTTTTAACCTCATTCCATGACTATGTAACCTTTGAAGTACTTTACTCAGAGTAGCCAAATGTTCCCTGTCCCCTCCCCCTGTCGCAATTATTACGTCATCTAAAAATATTTCTACGTTCGGAATATCTCCTAGAAGGTTATACATAATGCGCTGAAAAATTCCCGGGCTTGAAGATAAGCCATAGACTAGCCTATTGTATTTGAATAGCCCCCTGTGTGTGTTGATTACAGTGAGTTCATTCGAGCTATCTAACTCAACCTGATTGTAGGCTTGGGAGAGGTCAATTTTGGAAAACATTTTCGCCCCTTTGAGACCAACCAGGAGGTCCTCGATACGCGGTAAGGGGAACCTATCAACCAACAAAACTGGATTTAATGTTATTTTGTAATCAGCACAAATTCGGAGTCCACCATCCGCCTTCCTCACCGGTACTAAAGGCGTCGCCCAGTCCGAGTGGTCCACGGGCTCGATGACGCCCGCCGCCAGCATCTGGTCCAGCTCGGCGTCCACGCGCGCCCGCAGCGCGTAGGGCAGCGCGCGCGGCCGGCAGAACACCGGCGCCGCGCCCGAGCGCACGCGCAGCGTCGCCTTGCACCCGGTGAACCGACCCAGTCCCTCCTCGAATAACTCCTTATACCTATCGAGTAACGATGACAAACTATTATTATTACTGTCTTTAATACAATTGTTATTCGAAACCTGATATTTATGAAACGGTGGAATGGAGATATTTAATTCGCTAAGCCAATATCGCCCTAATAGGGACGTCGTCCCTCCTTTTATTACAAATAATTCTAATCTTTTACAAACATTATTATATTTAACTTGCGGTTTGATAGTACCTAACGGTTTAATCTTACTGCCATCGTAGAACTTGAGTATGGTTTTACATGGTTCTATAGGATTAATCTTGAAATATTTATGGTATGTAATTTCACTTATACACGATATGGCTGATCCCGTATCGACTTCCATCACTATATTGTGTCCATCAATAAGTAAAGACAGGCTCACCGGTTTATATCCGTTCAAGTTCAGCTGGAATAATTCCTCTTCTGCTTGCGTCAGCCGCTCATCCGCGGCGTCCTCACCGGCAGAGTCCTCGGTGAATTCCGTTACGTGATGCATCCCTCGCTTGAAGTCGCCCTGGCTACCCCGCTCCGGGCACACCCGCCGCAAATGCCCGCGACGCCGACATCTACTGCAGATGAATTCCTTGTAACGGCAATTTTCGTGGCGATGGTCTTGTCCGCCGCATGCGCCGCACGCCGCATCCGACGGGCCTCCGCGTGCCGCCGGCCCCGGTGGTTGCGCGCGCCACCCCGCTCCGCGCCACGTGTCCGACGGGCCCCCGTGCGCCGGCGCTGCCGGTGGCGGTGCGCGCCACCCCGCTTTCCCGCCGCGCCCACGCGAGAATGACCTCATCGCGTGCACCTCGGCCGCCGTTGACATCCCTGCCGCCTTATTCCCAAATTCCACCACGGCTGCGTCTCTCTCCGCCGCTTCTAATGCCGATGCCAATTTTACCGCTCCTTGGTATTTTAAATCGTCCTCCGCGAACAGGCGTTGTCGAATAATGTCACTGCGTAATCCACATACGAACTGATCTCGTAAATTGTCCTCTAGGCTGGCCGAAAAATCGCAAAATCTTGATAACTTCTTCAGTTCTGATACGTACTGCGCAACGGATTCTTCATCTTTTTGCCTCCTTTGTCTAAAGCGATATCTTTCCGCCATGACAGATGGTTTCGGTTGTAAATGTTCACGCAATAATTTCACTATTTCTTCATATGTTTTCTGAGCCGGTTTTTCTGGGCTGGTTAGATTACTCAGGAGCTCATAGGTTTCGTCCCCCATGACCGCAATTAACGTTGGCCTCCACATGGTTTTGTCGACCTTGTTGACCTCTAAATACATCTCTAACCGCTCCACGTACAAAGTCCAATTACCACCGTCGACTTTAAATTCGCCGATTTTGCCGATTGACGCCATTCCGACAGAACAAAATCTTGCACCGACACCGATAATAATTATTAATATTTAAAATCCTCGTTCGCCACTGAAGTATACGAGAGAAAGGAAACACGTCTATTGTGTGCACGGTTTATTTTAGACTGGCGTTACATTTCGGGTCTTACACTTTTTAACTGACAACTAGTTATCTTAAACTACCTACATACACTACAAAAACCAGTTTGACTGCAAAAATCAGTTAAAAGTGGTTTTGACCAAGGTGTGCAAGTGCACATCGTGGACCACTTGGAATGCCTCCAGGGACCACCAGTGGTCCGCGTACACCGGTTAAGAACCACTGCTCTAGAGCGTCCCTTCCTCCACCATGCGTAAGAATGTTTCAAAAATACTGTCTAAGGTCTGTAGCTAAAGGTCTAAGCTGCAAGATAAAAGAATCTTCTAGCCAATAACTTTAAAACTATAATTTGAACGAATTTTGCTATTAGTGGACAAATTTCTGCTCACGATGGACTAATTATCCAAGCTCTAAATAATCGCTACTACGAGTAACTGATCATAAAATGTTTTTCCAATCGCTCAAGCTCCCGAGGATCTACCGATAGGTCGGGTGACGTAATCTTGAAATTCTTTTAGCCGGCGCGGAACTTCCGGAAGGTCGGGTGACGCCACGCCTCTTTGAACCGTGTTTACTTTGGCAGTTATATTCTATATTTATTCGATTCTAAAATATATTGCCAAAAATTATGAAAGTGGTTTTAATTTGTATCACTTGGATATGATTTGTATTAGAAAGTGCTGTGAGTGTGACGCTTGAACGGAAGGAAGTCAACCTAACCTAACCAACTGCGTATTTCTATACTGTGTAGCCGCGAGAGCTCTTTGGCGCGCTGTCTTCGGCGCGTCTTTCCGTTCTATACATGGCCAGAACGCACCCATAGGAAACTGCTCGTGTATATTTTGTAGTGCCTGTTTGTAAATCTGTGACTCCAAACTATACACGATTTTTGCGTACTGATCGTGTATAGTTTGGAGGAGCTTAGTAAAAAAAGTCATCTCCAAACTATACTCGATTAGTTTCTACTACACCACTTACACTTGACTAGAGTGTGTTTAGTTGATATTGATTTAGTAAAATTCAGTAAAATATGGAACTATATTTAAAATTACATTTATTCGATATTATTACATAAAATATTATCTAGAATAATATCTAGAAAACTGGACCGAAATTGAAAAATTTTACTCGACTTGGCGGTTGCACTACCGTGCCCCCAAATCTCATTTCTTTTTGTATTTTGTAGACAGCAGTTATGTATCTAGAAAACTGGACCGAAATTGAAAAATTTTACTCGACTTGGCGGTTGCACTACCGTGCCCCCAAATATTTTAGTTTTTCCTTGATTCATACACCAAACACTACTTATATTCCAAATTTGAAGCTTCTAGGTCTGCTAGAAGTGCCTTAGAATTTTGATGATCGGTTAGTGAGTCAGTGAGTGACAAAATTAAGTAACTTTGACCCGTTATAATTCTTAAACTACTGGTTCAAATTGAATGAAATTTTAAATATACCGTGTCTTTACAATGCCTGCATAGCTAATGAAAATTCAGCCTTCTAGTTTTATCCACAACGAAGTTACAGGCGGTCGAAAATGGCCTGAATTGCTTCGAGAAAAGGATGGTACGGCCGTGCCGCTTTATTGCTCGACTTGGTGGACAGATAAAATAAGATGAACCAAAAATATTAGGCATAAATTAATACATAATTATTTATAAAAGTATATAATTTATTTGCTTCATAATTAAATTAAAAACAATTCAGGCAGGATTTAAGGTTTTTTTGTCAACATCTTCATCTCCTTGTGGTATAAGTGCAAACATATAAACAGGATATATTCCACTAGGGAAATTAGTTTGTTTACATTGTTTGATTCTTTTAAGATTTGCACATTTAAATATTTTTAAATACTGCTTAAGTGAGCGTGTTATAGATGAATCTGCATCATCTTTTTCTACTTTTCCTGATGATGTGACATTTTCCTTTATTATTATAACACCATTATGTGCAAGAGAGTCTCTGTAATAATAAAAAAGTCAATATAAAAATATCAATTTAAAAAAGTACAGACCTACTTACATACCTACTACACAGAGTGACTGGAACTAGACCCGCCATAGCAAATTCCCATGTAGAGGAAGTCGTTTGTCATTGGACCTTCCTTTACCCAGCTAACGTTATAGTTTAAGAAATAGATAGAGAACTAAAATAGAGTGGAATAAATAATTATAAAAAATACATATTCACAACTGAACTAAAACTGAAAAAAAAAGAATAAACAACCTCCTCTACATGGGAATTGCTATGGAGGGTCTTTTTCCAGTCACTGTACCTATGTTATGGATAGTTTATCTGACATAACTCAGTTTTCACAATTTTAAATGAGAACAAGTATGCAAATAACATATTCATCTTATTAACTCTACATACATACAGTTACTGAACTTGAGCTTATTGTTTAAAAATTAAATATTAACCTGCATCGTATAAGATAAGTTGTTAAATCTTCATCAGTCAGATATCCTAGGACCCATTGGTTCCAAATGATATCATATTTCCGTTCTGGCCTGAATTCTTGTAATCCAACTCTATAGATAGTACCAATTTTGGATTTTTTATCGATACCTACAAATTCTTCAATATAATTTATAAACTTTTCATCAGGTTCGACAATATCAACTGACTGAAAATTAGGTATCAGTAAATGTTTTGTTATTCTGCCAATGCCCGCACCACAATCTACAGCCACATTTGTACCTGGTGCATTCTCAAATGACAACAATGAATTCAGAAACAATTGTGATCCATTTATATCCACGTCTGATATAAAACCAAAACCACCAAGCACACCATCCACGGTAGGGGGAATGTCAGCCCAATATTCCAAAGCTTTGTCGTAATTAATATCATATTTATTGCTACTCATTACTCAAAAATATTTGTTGATTTGATAATGTTACTCTTTTATTTATCTTCGTTTAATTTTGTAGGTAGTTTAATTTATGTTTAAGATGGTTTCGCAGAATGACGTCTCCGCGCCGCGGTCACAGATGAGACAGCCGCGGTCAAGCATGTTGTGACAGAAGTAGCTGTCAACTATACGTCAAAGTCCAGTCCAGTCACTTTTTTTTCAATCGTAGATTCATGGCTTGAATATCGTACATTAGCCCATAATTTAATTTGGGTATAGGTGTACCAGAATCTCATGGCAAACAAAAATATTGGAAAAGTGTGTTTTTCATATGGCCATTGTCTATGGCTTTATTGTTCACCTGTCAAAGTAAATCAAGAGATCTGTCAGCCGCTGCAGAAATTTTGTAATCTCTTCATGCCTATTTGTTATTTTTGTGAAAAAGACGAAAAAACTCAAGCAAGTCATATTGTTTTCAAAGTGTATTGTAAAATAAGGCATAATTCAAAGTCAATCTTTGATTTTAAAGCGCGACGTTGAGTTGACAGTAAGTTGGAGTGAAATGTTTTGATACTTACCTACATTTAGTTTATTACCTAACTGCGTCAGAAGGAGGGTTATGTTTATTTTTATATTATTCTTACCTAATAGCTGCTTTATCGGGGTTTTCAGGTGTATTTCATGCATTGGTGCAGAGGAATGGTGAAAATGATATGACCATGTAAAGAACATTGAAAAATATTTCATCAAGCAAGTTTGAGTAATTGAAATGCTGAAAAAGCGATTTATATTATATTAATACCTCTTTTAACTTGATCATCTATTTGAAGAACAAGAAATGCAAGTGGAGTTCTTAGAATCGTTTTCTAGTTCTGAATAAAGTGATAAGTTATAAGTATGATACTTAATAAAATTATTTACAGTAATATACGGTTTACTTATTTTTCAAGACATGTTCCTATGTTAAAAACCCGATGTATAACAACATTCTTCATACACATACCTAAAATGTATAGGTAGGCATTCGTACTTCATGTTCATTAATATTAGTCATAAATAAAAATTAAACAGTATCAAGACCGTTTAATCCAATTTCCCCAGTATTGCACTCAACAAAGTTTATTTTCCCCATTTGCCATGAGATTCTGGTACACCTATAGTATTTAAACGAGTGACTGTAAATTTATGTTGTAAGTGTCAAAAATAATTAATGTGGGCTAAAGAATTACTAAGTGAGCGACTGAGTGCGAGTGACGTAAAATCAAAAGAATAGCAACTTACAAAAAAAAATGAGTTCCTTAAAATACAAAATGAGAAGCTTCATAATATTTGAGCGACCTAATATTTGATTGAGTGTCAACGTTAGGTCCTGCATTTTTTTCAATATTTGGCAAATGCTTTTTTTATCTCTTTTTATCTTTTTTTATACTGAGCGGTATTTTTAACTTTAATGAAGTGTTTCGAATGCAAAAACTACTTTGAAAAATATATGAGCAGCGTATTATGAGCCCACATTTAAATAAAAAATGATCTTATGAAATAAATATTTGACGGAACACTATTCTAGTAGCGAAAAAAAATTAATAATTAAAATTTAAGGGTAGGTATAGCCTGACCAGGAACATAAAAACCCTGGCATAGAGGCGCGTCATTTGCATTTGATAGTGCAACACTGAGTACAGTCGTACCTGTGTTAAATTAATAGGCTAACTTTATGTATCAGGATTCAGGATTACGGGCTAATTTGATATTTTCATAAATTAACGAAAAAATATTATTATAGGTAACCTGGTTTAAATAAATTAAATGAAACCATCAATCGAGTTAGTAGGATTTATTTTATTATTCATCAATAATCAAATTCAGAACTTGAATATTTAACTGCAATGTCTGCTCATGAACGCTTCAAACTCGGTACTTCTTTCCCAATTCCATATAATTCAACACTTAGAAAGTGACAAAAAACTTTAAAATAGGTATTTGAAACAAACCACAGCTAATTTTCATAATGGACTGTACTATACGATAAACATGTCAGTCAATTTGACAACCTTGTCGGAAATATTATTCAATGAAAATATTGTCCGAACCCTTAGTATTTCTCTTCGATAAATACTTTAACACATTGTGAACCACTTTTCTTTCACGACTATAAAAAGATTTTAGCAATTTAATTTACAAAATCAATTGCGCACATTTAAAATAAAGTTTGTTTACACTTTGACAGCAATAGACTGACATGCAAAGTGACATGTCAATGAAGTTTTCAGTTACTGTTGCCATTAAAAGAAATTAGTACCATTAGTTTTCCGCAACATGGCGAGGGTTTTTATGTTCCTGGTCAGGCTATAATCAAATGAAACAATGTATTACGAAAAACGAAATAAATTTGTATTTTCTTAAATCGAATCAACAAAAAAAAAAAATAAGTCGGTTCTTTCAACCCAAAAAAAAGTAATCTTATTAATAAGGTTCATTGATTGGTACCTATACTCTGATTTTTAATTCGACGGAATTTTGACATTTCAGAAGTATTACCAACATTGAAACATTCCCACTAAGAATGGAGAGCATTTTCACAAATTAAAAAATAATCCTTTCTTAAATTTAAGGTTTCACTTGAAAAACTAAGGCTTAAAAATGTACTGATCATTTCAAAATGGTTATTTGAATTTTTATTATCATATTTTTGAAGTTACAAAAAAAATTGGGAAATTATTTTTCTATTACTGGACTCCCTGGGCAATAATTCATGGGTTACAAACCTTTTTTAAGAAAATCAAATTGTTAATAAAATATTAGCTTCATAAAATAACCAATTTAACAAGATGCCAATTTTATAATCTAAGTTGATTATGATGACGATAATGATGATTGATGTTCAATACATATTTTCGTTCATGATAATTATGTTGTTTTACTGTATTAAAAACACGTTTTTTTCTATTTAATCTCTAAAATGTACATAATAATTAGTGTACATTGAATTCACAAAACAAACAATAGTTTTCACCCGATTGGGTTAAAACTGGGTGATTTGGGTAAAAACCCGGTTTTTACCCATTACCACCCATTCTGGTGGGTGAAAACAAAAATAGCGTTTTTTTAAAGTGAGAAGTGGTATTTGTTGCTAAGGGGGCGTTCTAGTGTTACGTAATGCAATCTGGGGGGAGAGGAGGTCTTGAAAAACGTTACAATGCGTTACAGTGGCGGAAGGGCGGTTCCATTTCAAGTTTTTAAGCAGAAGTACTTTGTAGTTGCTGTTGTTATTTGTAACTTTTTACCGTAATGTCATCAAAGAGAGAGTTTGGCATCTTTGGCACCCCCCCCCCCCTCCATGTCCTTGCCATGATCACAAATTATTGTGTTCCTACTAAATTTCTTCTAAATCGGTTCAACGATTCTTGAAATAACACCATTTTATAAAATAATTGGTCACATCATCATAACGTGATCAATTTTACGATTTGGCCACGATATAAATGCATATTAGTGTTAAATTTGACTTATTACTTACTAGCTTTCCGCCCGCGGCTTCGCCCGCGTGGAATTTTGTCTGTCACAGAAAAACTTTATCGCGCGCGTCCCTTTTTCAAAAACCGGGATAAAAACTATCCTATGTTCTTTCCCGGGACTCAAACTATCTCTATGCCAAATTTCATCAAAATCGGTTGCGAGGTTTAAGCGGGAAAGCGTAACAGACAGACAGACAGACAGAGTTACTTTCGCATTTATAATATTATTAGTTGGGATTAATCAATAAACTTAAATGAGAAAAATTCAATAAAAATAAAGAAAAGATACCAATGAGGATCATTTCGATTTTTAGCTGTAAATGCAGATTTATAGGGCTAAGAAATCCTTAATACACAGTCCAAAAATTTTTGTTCTACGACAAAAATTGACGAAGTTATGGCCAAATTACTAAAAAAGTTCACTGACCGCCCGGCGCGGGGACGATGACGTCATTATATCCGATCCGAACGCTGCCGGCGTACTGCGTGGATAGAAAATATTTTTTTCTAGCCAAACTATCAGTTTTAGAGAAAAACTTGTAATGACATTTATTCATCAGAATAAAGTAAGCTATCGATAGGTAATTTTTAAAAATAGAAATTGTGAAAAATAACGCAAAAAATCCATACGCTCATACGATTCAATGGAACGCAGAGACGCGATTGGGATCTCCGCGGTGGTATATTTGGCGATTTATTCAAATAAAGTGTTCATAAGTGTTGTTAGAGTCATATCTTCTTCCAAGTAAAATATAAAAATATAAAATGTATAAGTATTAATTACTGCCTAGGCTACAAGACATTGCTATGAAGATCATTTCGATTAGACCTGTTATTTAGTTTTTCTGAGTTAAACCTACCTATCTATTCGCCGTTCCCATGGGCGGGCCAGCTGCTGCAGGAAAGGACTCTTATCTATTTAATCTTAGCCTAGAAGCTGGGTATGACTCCCCCGCCCCCCTCCTCTCCCCAGGTCATAAGCTGGGCATGACTTCCCCCTCGGCCAGAAGTTGGGTATGATTTACCACCCCCCCCCAGGCCCGAAACTGGGTATGACTTGACCCCCTCCCCCTCCCCCCAGGCCAGGCCAGAAGCTGGGTAAGGCTAGCCCCTCCCCCCAGCCCATAAGCATAAGCTGGGTATGACTCCCCCTCGGCCAGAAGCTGGGTATTACATACCCCCGCCAGGCCAGAAACTGGGTATGACTTGACCCCCCCCCCCTCCCCCCTCCCCCAGGCCAGAAGCTGGGTAAGGCTAGCCCCTCCCCCCAGCCCATAGAAACTGGTTATGACTTGACCCCCCTCCCCCAGGCCAGAAGCTGGGTAAGGCTAGCCCCTTCCCCCAGTCCATAAGCATAAGCTAAGTATGACTACCCCTCGGCCAGAAACTGGGTATGACTTGCCTCTCCCCCCCTCCCACCAAGGCCAGAAGCTGGGTAAGGCTTGCCCCTCCCCCCAGGCTATAAGCTGGGTATGACTTATCCCCCCCCCCCCCCCCAGGCCAGAAACTGGGTATTAGCATCATATTATGTATTATTATGTTCAATACAAACAATCATTAAGTTACACTCACCCCAACCGCGTCTCTGCATTGCATCGAATCCTATGAAAATGTGGTTTTTGGACATAGCGATACTTATTTTTCACAATTTTTATTTTAAAAAATTACTGGTCGATAGGTTACTTTATTTTGATGAATAAATGTTATTAAAAGTTTTTTTCTAAAACTGATAGTTTAGCTGGAAAAAAATATTTTCCATCCCAATAGTACGCCGGCTGCGCTCGATTCGGATATAGTGACGTCACGCGGCCCTGCGTACGTTGACTTTTAGCGGCAAAAACGGCCTATGTTTATTACTTAATATCTTCGTAAGTAATGGTCCGATTTGGATAATTCAAAAAGATATATCTTTCTTATGTCTTAAAGATTAACGTAGATACCAGTTTTATTGAATTTTCTACAACAGTACTGATCCTCATTGTAATAATTATAAAATTATTTGTTTTCACCCGGTGTAAACACCCACGGGTGGAATGAAACGGGTTTTTATTGGGTTTTTACCCTCATGTGGGTTTTTACCCGGGTGGAAACCCATCTCTAGCCACAGTGCGCCGCCAAGTTTGCTTGGGGCGACCACGCTTGCGTTTTCCTTGGGGGTTCCAATCCAGAGCCTGCTTGGGGATGTGATCGGGATCCCTTCGGAGAGTGTGGCCAATCCAGTTCCACTTGCGGCGCTTGATCTGCTAGTCGATCGGTTCGCACATAAGCTCAGCGAGAAATACTCGGTGCGCGTAATACACGACTACGGATTACGCAATAATAACCTCTATTACTTTGATGGTAGGGTCGGAAATCGTGTAATTTATAAAATACTAGGTGGATCAAGTATTTAAAAAATTGGAATAGGTGCCGCTTAGTACTGTAAAATACCTAGTGTGTGGATCTGTTCTAGTAAATACGTCTCATCTCTAGAATGTTTCAATGTTGGCAACACTTCTGAAATGTCAAAATTCCGTCGAATTAAAATCAGAGTATAGTTCCAAAATACTGAACTGTCCTATTCATGACAGTGACAGTGGGGCGCCACCGTCAATACCGAATCGCTGGTTCCGATTTTTGCCATGTTGGAAACCATATAGTTGAACGATGGTAGCGCCCTCCTGTCATTGAGTTTGGTGGGACAGTTCAGCGTGGGTCATCTATTTAGGTGTTGTTATTCAGGGGAAAAAATACATTTGTCCAACCTAACCAAGTGGGAATATGTTTCCCCGTATTTGATTTAGGGTTATAAATGCACAAAATTCACCCAAGATTCCAAGAACCTAACTCAATTTTTAATCATTAGTTAAGGGTTAAAGAGCACAGACAATTGGCGAAACTGTTCAATCTTGTGGCCGAAACGTATTGGTGTTTTTTTAAATCTGTCTCTATCTGTCAAGTGATGTCACAATCTGTATTTCTTTCTTTACGTCAAAGTTGTGGTGTCAAAAGATTGTTTTCACAATGGTACGAAATAATTTTATTAAAATCTCATAATATTTCTTGAATCTAATTACTAAATGTGTCGAGGAGAATGTGAATTAATCAAAAGTGTTAAACGTTCTGTTAAATGGCAATATTTTTAAGTTTTATTCTGATATTACAAAACACACAAATGTGTTGTTTGCGGTTAAAATTTTTCTATTCATAATTATTTGATAAATTAAAACATGACTGTAGGGCCTTCCCTCCTTCTTGAACATGATTTCTTTCATGTAATTTTAAGTATGGATTTGGATAAAAAGTATTTTTTTACTATGATTTCAGGGTAAGGTTAAGTGTTCAGAACTGCGGACGAAAGATAAGAAGGAGCTCTTCAAACAATTAGAAGAGCTCAAAACTGAGTTAACTAATCTCAGAGTGGCTAAGGTGACTGGAGGAGTGGCGTCGAAACTCTCCAAAATGTGAGTATGATGTACGATTAACTTTGATTTTAACTACCATGGAACTCACTCAGTTGACCAGGTTACACAGTGTTAGACAACTACTATTGACAAAGATCAAAATTAAATTCTTATTCATCAGATGATGCATTTATACTGTGTGGCCTGTATAAATAGCAATTCCGGATTGGGGTGAAACTACATTATAAATTATTGACTAAAACGTATTTTTGTTATTTATTTATTACTTAGTAGGGACTTCATGTACAGTAGTCAACTTTAACACATTGGCTGCTAGCGCAGTGCAGTTCATTATCTCTTAAATGTGTACCCAGCATGTTATTTAGTATGAGTGAAATATAAAATATGTACTGCGAAACAAGCATAAAAAAAAAACATTTTTACCAGTTTGAAGTACTTTTGTAAGATTTTTTTCTTAGAAAATAATAGTTCTTTGCTAGTAACATTTGGTCTTGATGGTGTAAGATTTATTTTTGAATATTTTTTCCATTGAGATAGGATTGAGTTTTGGACCATTAAATGTATGATAAAATAATTGAGAAAAATTATTTACTATGAAAACATTCTGATTTTTAGTTTAATAAATATTATAATTAACATGAATCTTTACTTTACTTCTTATAAATTCTAATCCATCATTATTTTATGTTATTAAACAAAGAAAAAAGTAGTACTTTTAAAAGAACTACTTAATCTATATGTTACGGTTAATGTGATAAATTGAAAATTATGAATAATCGCCGGTTATTATGAATAATTACCGGCAGTTGAGGTAAAAGTAATAAATGAATTACATTTATCAGTGATTATTTAATAATGTAACCTTAGTACTGGGTCATTCCATCGTTTCGGGTGTTACGTTCGTACACACATATTCAACAATTTAATGTATTTTAAAATAGTATTTTAATAATGTTAGTGCCTTAATCTGTCCATTTTTAGTTGTTTTATTTAAATAATAAAGTTTGTACAGCTTAGAATGTAGGATAACGAAAATATGAATCAAAAAGTGTGCGTTTCGGGCGTTACGAGATTTTGCCTCTATGTTCTCACTGTTGCTGCATTTACTCGAAATTTAGCGAATTTTCTTAAGGAATCATACCTAAAACTTACAGGACTTCTAAAGTATGAAATTTACAAACCATGTAACATACAATCACTGTTAAATAAAACGTTTTACTATTTTTTAAAATAGGTTAAGGTGCGGCGGGGGTGGCCCTTTGGGCCACCCCTAAGCCGCCTATTTAGTTTTATACACGCATAAATTACGTAACATATAGAATGATCTTTTAAGAGAAAACATTTTTTATTATTTTTCACCTAAAATAAGCTCCATGCACTATACATAATCATCACTGACCATATCCTAATCAAATAAATATTTTTTATTTCAGACGAGTAGTCAGAAAAGCAATTGCCCGTGTGTATATTGTTTATCATCAGAAAATGAAGGTTAACCTACGCAACCATTATAAAAACAAGAAGTACAAACCATTGGACTTAAGACCCAAGAAAACCCGCGCCATGCGCAAGGCTCTTACTAAACACGAAGCCAAAATAAAAACAAGGAAAGAAATAAGAAAGAAGTCGATCTTCCCACCCAGAGTGTATGCTGTGAAAGCCTGAATAAAAACTGATCAGTAATTTTGTTTTATTCCTTGTTTTGCCTGCATACTTACATTAGATGGATAAAGCCTGGTCCGTGAGCACGTACCACCCTTATCGCTCGCGCGTAATTATATTGCTGTCGCGACTGTGCGACGCGCGCCCGCAGTGTGTGCGAGCGCGACAGCAACATAATTACGTGCGAGCGATAAGGGTGGGTAGCTTGGGGTCATTGGACGGGATTCTACGTGCTCACGGACCAGGCTTTAGTCTTCATACAAAGGCATCGTCAAAAGTGAAGCATAAATCTTATGCCAAAACGTTGTTAAAAATTTAAGGCTATTTTCTCAATTCTGAGGTTTTTATCTACATTTATCGTAATAAATTGTTATTATTTCGCACACCTAGATCTAAACTGAGACAACTCAAAAATTGCCAATTTTGACTTATGCTTGTATTCAAACACTCGGTTATCATACGCATCTTTCCAACATAACAGGTTTAATAAAGCCTTGATCCATTTGCCGCTAGATGGCGATAACTTACTTTTGTTGAATCAACGCTTGTCAACCTCTTCCACCTAAACAAGCGTTTTGTCAGTTGACCTTCGCTAGTATCAGAGAGTGCACATATTAAAATAAACGAAAACGCGGATATTTAGATTTGTTACAGTTAAGCAGAAAATATATAATGAATTAATTTGAGTAGTAACAGTAGGTATTGATGAATTGTTCTGCAATAGTCAACCAGATCATTTTGACTTGTTCCAGTTTTGTTTGATAAAGTAACTTATATTTTGTTACTATTTTGAGTTGAGTTTGTTTTGATGAATCAAATTGTGAATTTCTAGTTGGCGTAGTTTTGTTGGAACAAAGAAGAACGGTCACGCTCCATACAAAAAAAACCCAGACCCGACAGAAACGAGACATACCTCAGATTTTTTGTCATGTCTTAGTTAGTTAAATTATATATTTTTTATATTCGAAATCTATGTATAACACCAAAATATTACCCTTTGTTTTTGTTCAGACGTTATACAAAAACTAATACAAAATGCCTATTTATCACCAAAATTGGTAAATGTATGTACCCAAATGTCTATTACAGCTGCTATGGAATATATCGTCAGTGGAAAGGAAAAAATGCTAAAGCGCCATTTTGGCCAAAATGAGTTATATATGTTACGGCTAAAGATAGGTATGAACATAAACTTAAGATTAGCCGGCTAAACTTAAGTTTATCTTCGACGAGGTGTTAATGTTAGTTTCTTCTTTCTTTAGCCAGCTAAACTTAAGTGTAACCGCAGACCCTTGGCTAAAAATGTAAAAGAAAATGGAAAAGGAAACAATGTAATAA
This sequence comes from Ostrinia nubilalis, assembly GCF_963855985.1. Lineage (NCBI taxonomy): Eukaryota > Metazoa > Arthropoda > Insecta > Lepidoptera > Crambidae > Ostrinia > Ostrinia nubilalis. Next base: position 11,433,216 of record NC_087090.1, read on the forward strand.
TGTTTACTATTTTGACACGAAAACTTTATTACAAAATAATCACTTTCATTACACATACTTTTATGTACCTATGTAGGTATTCAAAATTACAATTATTACAATAACAAAATATTAATTACTTAAAATAATATCTACCTAATCATTAAAATAAAATAATAAGGAACCATTTGGTTATTGCAGGATCTTCTGTAGGTATTTCAAATTACAAAATGCGCGTTGTCTCCCCACCGCCCCCTCAAGCCCTCCGCCGGCCTGGCGCGCCCATCGAATACATTTTTAGCCGTTTCGTTTTGGCTAATGTGCACATTAGCCGGCTAAAGATGTAATATCACGACGCAAACTAACATGTTATCGAACTTTAGCTGCTTCTCGAAGATAAACTTAAGTTTAGCCGGCTAATCTTAAGTTTATGTTCACACCTATCTTTAGCCGTAAAATATACATTGTTGGATAGGATTTTTTTTTCTGCGTCGATCTATCTAGGTTTCAACTCAATCCGATGACTTTTTTGGCGCTTTAGCACTCTGAAAATTTTAAGTATTTCTAAAATCACCGCCCTCGTCGCTGCTAAAACGACGTGTTTTCAGTGTTTTTGCAACAAGTGTCGCGTAAGGGTTTTTTTGCTGGCAAAATATTTTTGCTTTCACAACATTAAGTATTTTTTTGTTATTTAAGAACTCGAATGACTTGTTACTTTAGCAATTCGTGCTTTTTGAGTTTTATAGTTCATTGGTATATTAGTAGTTATTCATGGTTGTAGTTCAAAATGATTTGGCGTGTAAGCAAAAGTAAGTGAACAAGATTCGATTAATTTTGGCGCTTTAACAAAAAGTAGCCTTTTTTTAATAAGCTTTAAAGTATTTTAGCGAAAATGAGAGCATTAATCAAAGCAAAAACTATAGTAGTTAAGTATTATTAACAAAGACATCTCAAACACACTTGTGACTATAAGCACACACTACGCACTCGGGTCACTCACAAGTGCCTGCAAAGATGCAAGAATGTTGCAACTATCCAAATAAATAATTTGCTCCCTGGGCACACATTTATGCCGGTGGATTCAATGCACTCAGTCATTGAAAAAAAGTGTTCGTTCGTTTCAGCCCGAACGATATCCACTGCTGGATCCCCCAAGGCCAGGCCTCCCCCAAGGATTTTCACAAAACCGGGCCCGCGCTCGCATCCAGGCACCTCCTGCAACCACCACCTCCAGATCGTCGGTCCACCTAGTGGGAGGCCTGCCCACACCACGTCTTCCGGCTCGTGGTTGCTACTCTTTTTCCAGAAATTTTCTACCCCTGCAGCCATCAGCTCTGCAAGCTATGTGCCCCGCCCACTGCCACTAGATTTTAGCGATTCTGCGGGCTATGTCAGTCACTTTGGTTCCCCTGCATCCCCATTTCTGATTCGATCACGCAGGGAAACTCCGAGCATAGCACGCTCCATCGCTCTTTGGGCGACCTTGAGCCTTCTTATGAGGCCTATATAAGCGACCACGTCTCAGATCCACAAGCCAAGAAAAAAGGGTAACAAACACTATTGTATGGGCGCCGCGCCGTCTAATTGGCCTGCCTGCAGTATATGCTGCTCTATCAAGAAAAGTTCCCAAACTAATGGCAAGATAAGTCTTTCCCTGGCTTCTTGAGGATGAAGTGAGCCGTCTTCCATTGTTTGGGGAAATACGCTATAGATAGGCATTTGTTTGCAATTTCCATGAATATCTCCCTTTCGCTACGAATAGCTCTGGTACATAAATATCGGCGGGAAATCATCCGGTCCCGGGGCTTTCTTTAGATTTTGCACGTTAAGCACGGCCTCCACTCCTGCCTCGGTAAAAAGGGGATCGTTTGCTGTTTGCTCTTCTAAAGTTTCGCTCTCTATCAGTTGTCGGAGACGCGTGTGGTGTGGTTTATCTATTGTCACGGAATCATCTGGATCAGCCGATTATTCTGGGCACTCTGCCCAGTCTTGCCGTTAAAACCATTCAGGAGCATGTCCTCTTGTCTCTGGAGCTTTCCCGATGACTCCATAGATTCCATCCCACATGTTTTCTCTCTTGAGTGTCGAGCAGAACTCATTCCAACTCTTTGTTTGCGCCTCGCTGGTCTTCTGTGCGTACCTATTCTTGTTGCCGCACTTTCACCCAGACAGAGAGAATAGGTTATGGCGTTGTGGTCTGAAGTGACTAGCGTTCTGTCCACTTTCTCTTTAATCTTACCCAGTAGTGGCTTACTGCACGCTGACACATCCACTTTGCTTGTGCGCAATCTGCCCTGTCGATATTTTTTGAAAGAAGAAACTGTAAGCTTCACCTAAGCTTTCGGAAACGCTGCCCCACCATTGGTTCTAGGCGTTCACGTCTCCCCCTATAATGATGTTTTGGGTGTTTAGCTTTTTCATACCGCTTTGTGCGTTATATCTAAAGCCCAATTGGATTGTCTCCCTCATAATACACGGACACAATTCCTAGTTTTAGCCTGCCTGCCTCCAATGTTACCGCGGCCTCCGTCTCCGTGACCAGTTAGGGGTCGTGAATGACTCAATCGGTCACCGAAGACTGAGTGACTGGTTTCTGCCGATTGAGTGCTAAGGTTATGTCCTTGTCCTCGGCTGCTTGCAGCAGTTCGGCAGTGGCTTGCTTGGAGCGTTTCAGGTTAGCTCAGATGATGTTGAGCTTTCACAAATCAAATCAAATCTCCCAAAAGACCACGGACACGGTCTTTTAGGAGATTTGAACTCTGCATGTTTAGGATGTTCTTAGCAGTATGCTGTTCTGGAAAGCGCTAAGTAAGTAGTCCTACTTTTGTTTTTCTGGGCATTCATCACTTTATCACTGAATGCCATGTAGTGGTGGATGTTGGATGTGTCAGTTCTCGCCCTCGCATTTTTTCCACGATTGTGGTGTGCCTTATTTTCAGGCTGGACAGTTTAGCCATGAGTAAGTTCCTCTGCAGTTCCTCTTCTTCTTTGCATAGGGCTTTTGTATGTCCAAAACAGAGGCATTTGGCGCATTTCACTAGTGGGGTCTTCTACCGGTCTTATCTCCAGACCTATGTGGACTGCCCCCGCCTCGAACAAGCGTTTGTAGAGAATGGGCGACACTTCCATACATAGCATTGTAGAGTTTCTTATTTTGGGCCTTTAGATTGTCATCCTTTTCCACCTTTAGACCTTTGATTTTGAAGTCAAAAGTGGTTCTGACGGTCTTATGACATTGTCACCGGTTATGCTCGAGTCCGTCGATGAGACTATCAGTGTGTGGTTTGGCTTTTTTGGTGGGATGGATATGGTGGTGGCCGCGTAAGTCACCACCCACCATGTCCATCCCACCAAAGGTTCCCACCAGTGGTTAGTGGTGGTTATTAAAATTGTTAAGTGTCCCTACGTTTGTTCACTATAATTCAAAATATAGTAATTACCTACCACTCCCGTACCCGGTTAGAAGTAATGACAATCAAATTATGCATGATGTTAGGATAAATTAAGCATTTTTTGTCATAAAACATAATACCTATTCAATCTATAAGCATTACTTTTGCTTAAAACGTTTAATGTAGTAAGAGTTTAGTAACATTTGCTTATATTCGTTCTATAGGGTCTGCGTAAGTAAGCAAATATTCATGTAAGCTCCATGGATAATATCGCTTTTACGCATTTTTTCGCTGGCGCATGCGACTATCTTATTTTGTAGTTTAGTAATTTATCTTCGACTTACTTATTAAGCTGTATCTCACTAAGTATTTTTTCTCTTTTATCAAAAAGGTTGTTCAAACTATTTAGCACTTATTGGTTGCTGGATATTTGATTATAAATGGAGGTTAGCAGTTTTACCCTGACTAACATTTAATGAATTTTCATAACTCTTTTTCTAAAGCGACACCTATTTTACGATCTAAAAGAGCTACAAACCTGGTGTTTTCATTAAAATATAGGCAAAAAATCAAGAACACGATTGCATTTTAAAAGAACTGTTTAACATTAATATCAAAAGAGATACGAATTTTTTTCGTAAAAAAAAAACTTTGATCCTCATTTCCCACAAGTACGGTTTTGGCGCTTTAGTCTTTTTGTCCTTTCCACTGACGATATCTAGGTGACCTGGAGATACAGCCGGATTATACAGGGTGGTTATACATATGGAATGATAAGTGATCTCACTCGATTATTTCTAAACTATACAAGATATCGAAAAACTAATTACTGATTCTGAAAGTGCTTCACGAGCTCTTTCAGATGGTACCAATAATAGGTTACAGATTATGGAAGCTGGTAACATTGAATTTTTGGATTTTGTAACTTCTCGTTTCCACCCTGTATAATCCGGCTGTATTTCCAGGTCACCTAGATACATACCATAGCAGCTGTAATAGACATTTAAGTACATACATTTACACATTTTGGTGATATATAGGCATTTTGTATTAGTTTTTGTATAACGCCTGAACAAAAACAAAGGGCAATATTTTGGTGTTATACATAGATTTCGAATATAAAAAATATATAATTTAACTAATTGAGACATGACAAAAAAACTGAGGTATGTCTCGTTTCTGTCGGGCCTGGGTCACAGATGACCGTTCTTCTTTCAATTCAATGTTTTTCTATACATAACGCGTAGTTTTGCATGTTTCACCTAAAATCAGGTACAGTATGATAATCCCTGCTTCTAAATAAAGTTAGTTATATTCAAACTGTTCAACTGTTGTGTTTGAGAAGAGTGTTTTGAGTTAACTTACTATTGTTGGATAAGTAAAAATTACAGTGGATATTTTTTAATTTTCCGAATAAAATATGCTAGGTCGTTTTCTTTTAAATATTTTGAGAGAACATTGTAAAGATAGTTAAAATGGCAATGTACAGACGACGGCACTTCAAGTTAAACACTGTAGTAACTAATGTAGTTGTAATACAAGTGTATAGTCTGATATGCTGTTGTCTGCACAAGAGATAAAACCTTCTTTATAATGTAGAATAAAGGTCTATAATAAGTAAATAAATAATAAATAAACATATCAATCGACTGATGCCACAAAATACATATGCTGATGCTAAGAAAAAGTGGCTGAAGAAACTCAAACACTTTCATGTTCATCATGTCATGAAATCTTCATTTATATCTCTTATGCTGATCCAAATCGTGTTAAAAAAGAACTGTTTTCTCAAACAATTCCTAAATCGATGATTAAGGATATCGAAACATTCAATGAAAACCACTTTAATAGTGCAGGAAGAGGACTTAGCCACATCTTGAAATTTTGAAATACAGAGGACCAAAGAACGTGGAAGAGATGACATTTGAAAAGTTTTATGACACTAAAATCTTGCAAAAAATGTGGGCAACTAATTTGGCTTTAGACGAAAATCGGAATCAAGTTAAACGGTACGATATAAAAATTCTAAGAGTGGAAAAGGAGAACTCAAAATGTCCAGACAAAACTGATTCAAGTCTAAATGTACTTTATTATTTATACAGTCATTCCCCTAAAATGTAACAACTATAAAAACTGCGATTAAAGGTAAAATGGATAGATTTTTTGACCCAGTTTATACACAGGGTCATTTCACAGCCTATTAATAATCCAAAATAAAACTGAGTTTCATAACTTCCCTAACAAAAAATGTAGTAATACGTTTTTTTCGCCTCCTGAAAAATGCCCTTTTTTGAGTTGTCTCAGTTTAGATCTAGGTGTGCGATTTGTTAATTAATAAGACATTTAAATAAAACAAAAAAGTTTCAATTTTCAAATGGACCAGAATAGGCCTCGAAGCTCAAAGTTGCACAGCGTGCTATGTGGTGCTATGGACAATATGGACATAGCCCGACGGATTAGCAAGCTGAAGTGGCAATGGGCAGGAGGGCTCAGGGCACACACAGTTACGCAGAACTGACGGCCGATGGGGCAGCAAGGTTCTGGCTGGAGTGGAGGCCACGTATCGGATAACAGCGTGGGACGTCCACCCACACAAGGTGGACAGACGTGTGCGTCACACAGTAGTTTGATTTTAAAAATAGGTGGACATACGATCGAAAGTCATAATTTCATCGAAACAAAAATTGTTTTGGGTAGCATTTTGAATGCTGATCAACATTTGTTATTATGCATTTTTCGTAAAAACGAGCCTTTCATGCTTAAAAAAATATGACAAAAAAATTGTATGGAGAAAAAACGTTTTTATGTTTTTTTCTGGCCACTGTTGCAAACTGTAGCGGTCAAACCTTATGTAGTCGTAAGTACCTATGGTGCCTAATATTACTACATAAAAATTTTTTGCGGGCACGCGCGGCGAAGCTAGTAATGGACATGCAAAATTTTAAATATTTTTATTTATGGATTGTTGATTTTAATGCACTTAAAGTAATTATTAATAGAAAAATAGACTTAGTCTAACTAGGTACAGCCCCCTATTACCTCATTTCACACTAAAACCTTTCAAACTAGAACCTAAGTTTTTAGGTACTAGGTAGCCTAAGTCGATTATTGACATTATAATATTCACTACTGGTCTACTGGTTATGGTGTAAGGTGGATTAGGTAGATATGTACCCTTTTACTAAGGTATATACCTACTTCTTGGCACGTATAATACCGACAGACATGATTAAAAAAAGTCTTCAAGCAAGAACCCTTGACTTCAATGGTCATGAAAGATTTTTTTTACTTTCTAGAGTAGTCCTGCCCCCCTAGACAAAACGCACTTTTTGATCGAATCGAAAATCGAATCCGTCAAAACTCCATACAAAAAAGGGGCTTTTCGACCACTTTTCGACTGGTTTGCGATTATAATTTGCACTTTGTCTAGACCCTCTGAATAGATCCTTAAATCATTTTGACTGTCTTAATCGATTACAATAGGTAGCGGGATAGTTTCAATTTTGATATAACTGTAATTTCCAGTTTTCTGATAAGTTATATACCTACTTATACTTTCGCAAAAAGTGATTCTTTTTTTTGGCTCCTTTAAAGAGTTGTAAGTTCCTTTTCCTTCGTCTATTAAAAAAGATAACGTACATAACACCTTCATCAAGTAGCCTCAAACATATTAGGTTTGAAATATAACACCTTTATCCAAGCATCGAACAGAGAAAAATCTGAAATCCGACATTTATCACCTTCTTCCATTCATGTCTTCAATTATTATCTTCGTTCGAAAAACAATCAAAAAATATATTTTAACCTATTCACTTATCTTGAACAGAGTGTTCAAAATAATCTAAGTCACTCACATACTTTTTCCGAAAGAATCCAATAGGCAGTTAGCCAGTACACCAAAATGTTATCACATTATCTGCACCATGTATCAGCAGTATGTGTACGTTAGCTGGCATATAAAACTATAGGTAGAGGTGAACATAGTGGATCTGCAATAATGTGTGGCTATACGGCTCGGAAACGTGGCCTCTCAATTTAGGCCTTATAAATAAGCTCAAAATTGCACAGCGTGCTATGGAGAGGGCTATGCTCGGTGTTTCTTTACGAGATCGAATCAGAAATGAGGAGGAGATCCGTAAACGAACTAAAGTCGCTGACATAGCCCAACGGATTAGCAAGCTAAAGTGGCAATGGGCAGGGCACATAGTACGCAGAACTAACGGCCGATGGGTCAGCAAGGTTCTGGAGTGGAGGCCACGTACCGGAAAGCGCAGCGTAAGACGTCCACCCACATGGTGACTGACGACCTCATACAGCAGGAAGGCGCTGGATGCAGGTCGCCACCAACCGGCCATTGTGGAAATGATGATGGATGATGAATAATGTGTGGAACAGGGTTGCGGGAATTCCCATTTATGCTAGAATTATTCGACTAACTTTAATAGAGAGTGATAAAAATGTATTGTTTACTATAACCGTTCAACCCTTACTGAACCCACTACCTACTGTAATCGATTATGACAGTCAAAATGATATAAAGATCTATTCAGGGCTACTTTAGAAAGTAAAAATATATTTCATAACCATTGAAGTCAAGGGTTCTTGCTTGAAGACTTTTTTTAATCATGTCTGTCGGTATTATACGTGCCAAGAAATAGGTATATACCTTGGTAAAAGCACGGTAATATACAGGGTGTTAGGTAAATGGGTATATGAGCTGACACTAGCCCATGTTAACATGGTCATATAAATGGTATGGTGAAGTCAGAAATTTGATTTAATCATTTAATTTTTTTTAATTTTCATACAAAAAAAAATTATAAGTTCCGATTTGTATGAAAATTAAAATAATTAAAATGAAGATATCAATTTTCTGAGTTCACCATACCATTTATATGACCATGTTAACATAGGCTAGTGTCGGCTCATATACCCATTTACCTAACACCCTGTATAGATAGTATTACCGTGGTAAAAGGGTAGGTACATATCTACCTAATCCACCTTACACCATAACCAGTAGTGAATATTATAATGTCAATAATCGACTTAGGCTACCTAGTACCTAAAAACTTAGGTTCTAGTTTGAAAGGTTTTAGTGTGAAATGAGGTAATAGGGGGCTGTACCTAGTTAGACTAAGTCTATTTTCCTATTAATAATTACTTTAAGTGCATTAAAATCAATAATCAAATAAAAATATTTAAAATTTTGCATGTCCATTACTCGCTTCGCCGCGCGTGCCCACATAGAATTTTTATGTAGTAATATTAGGCACCATAGGTACTTACGACTACATAAGGTTTGACCGCTACAGTTTGCAACAGTGGCCAGAAATAAAATAAAAACGATTTTTCTCCATACAAATTTTTGTCATATTTTTTTTAAGCATGATAGGCTCGTTTTTACGAAAAATGCATAATAACAAATGTTGATCAGCATTCAAAATGCTATCCAAAACAATTTTTGTTTCGGTGAAATTATGATTTTCGATGGTATGTCCACCTATTTTTAAAATCAAACTACTGTGCGTCAGAATGGACGGTCACTACCCATATTTTACATCGAAACATATTGAAAGTTGCTACTAAGTAGTTGCTTCTAATCGTTAACCCTTAAATGCATAGTGTTGCCATATGTCTACGAAGTACTTTTTTAATTATAAAAAGTAACACATTTTATAAGCGTTTCTGAACGTATGCTAATATCATAGAAAACATCATAATAAAAATAAAAAAAACGCAAATGAAGGTAGATTTGAAAAAAAAATTAACCGATATTTGACGTAGCGATTGCGAAAGAGAAAAAATTGGTAGTGTTAAAATTTGTGGTATTTTAATTTCGGATTCAGTGAGAATTAATTGCTAAAACGATTGGAAAAAAATACATACGTGTTAGAAATAATGTAAGAATTCATTATTATAACTTATTTTTTTGGTAATCTATCCCGAATGTGCCTTCGACTTGATTTTTGTGTATGTAGCCAAATGTCTACACCATGCGTTTATGCCATAAAATTGTTCTATGGTTTATCGGAATTCTTGTTTAAATGAAAGCCCCATAAGTAAAAGTAATCAGTGACATTTATTTTTAACTTCTCAATTATAATCTAATTAAACCTACGCACAACACGTCCGCCATTGCGAGTACGAGGGGACCGGGAATGAGGGTGTCATTTTGACAGCTTCACAGATAAAGTATTTTATCGAATAAGACCGAATGAATGATTATATTCAACACCCCGGCTCAAGATCAAGTCTCAATTTTCTTGGCCAAATTGACTTGAACTTGCAGACAATAAATTTAATCTTTAAATAGCAACACTTGGCATGAGCTGTCACAATGACACTTGACATTTGACATTGACACTAAAATTTTAGGTTATACTATACTTATCTTACGTCTCGATACAAAACAAGTCTGAAATATTCAAAAAATCAATATTAATCAACACAACTCTGATGCTATAATGTGGTTAAAACATAATACAACTAAAATATTAATCGCAAACTAATACAATCCAAGAGATTTACAGAAATAGTTATGTTTAACCTGGCACAAAGACTTTGTAAGTATATCTGCTTTATTTTCATTAGTACACACATATTTCAATGTAATTAAGCCTTTTTTAACAATATCCTTAATAAAATGAACTTTGATATCGATATGTTTCGACCTTTTGCTATTTTCGTAACTTTCTATCATCTTAATTGTACTCTGATTATCTATATATAATGAGCAAATCAAATCTTTATCACAATGCAAATCTTTTAACACTTCTCTAATATATACTGTTTCACTTACAGATAACGATGCTGCGTAGTATTCAGATTCCGCTGTGGACAGTGAGACCGATGATTGCTTCTTGGAACTCCAACTGACCAAGTTGCCTTTGTGGAAGATTGCAACTCCACTCACACTTTTGCGGTCCATTTGCTCGGATCCCCAATCTGAATCTGAAAAAGCTATTAAATTATTATTTTCTTCTCTTTTATATATTAATCCCATATGTTTTGTTTGTTGCAGGTATCTGAGGATTCTCTTCGCAGCTGTCCATAAAGTTGGTGTTGGGCAGTGCAAGTATCTACTTAAAAACCCAGTGGCATAAGCGATGTCTGGCCTGCTGATAGTAGCCAAGTACATGAGTGAGCCTATGAGCTCTCTGTAAGGGATGTTTTCCATGATTTCTTCGTTTTCATTTATTTTTAGTCCGACTTCCATTGGTGTATTGCAACCCTTGCAATCTTGCATATGAAATTTTAATAAAATCTTTTCAATTATTTGTGTTTGTTTTATTTCTATTTTATCCAGTGTTTGTGTTATTTCCATTCCTAGAAATTTGCTTATATTTCCCATATCTTTAGCTTGAAATTCTTCTTTTAATTTATTTATTATTTTCTGTCCATCTCCAATTACTAGTATGTCATCCACAAATATAAGTATGTATACATTTCTTCCTGAGTACAGACAAAAGTCACTTTGAGATTGCTTTAGTCCATTTTCTGTCAAAAACTGATTTAACTTTTCATTCCAGCATCTGGGAGCTTCTTTTAATCCGTAAAGAGCTTTTCTGAGTTTTAGTACTTTTCCTTGTTTTTTATTTACACCTTCGGGATAATCTATATATCGCACCCTTAATAATGAATGGGCACAACTCCAAAATTCAGTTTTTTGGGAAAAGCCAAAAAACCAATCGGCGGATCGCGGTTTTTTACATAATTGGCTCTAAAATCTTTATTTTATCAGCTACAACTTTCAAATTAAGCATACTTCATCACTGGTATCTGTTATATAATTTGAGATAAGACATTTTTGAAAATATTGATTATGAGTATTTAAATGTTTAAAAAAATATTTCAAAGTTAGGCCTTTATTTTACTATATCTGTTGTTGTGATTTTGGGTATTACTTGTACTTGTGCCCATCTAATCCTTAGGCTGAATTGTTTTATATGGCATATTCCCTAATATTGCTCTCTAATATTTAAAAATAAGTGTATTATTCGATTTTTATATTGATTTACGCCCAATAACATTGGGGACAGTTATTGTGCGGTATAGTAGCTTATAGCCAATTCAGTATAAGAGTAGGGTGCTGAATACTAGAAAATTATTAGATATGTCGAATTAGATTAAAATAAAGACTATTAGCTATTTCTCTGAGAAAAACGACATGAAAATACTAATTTTATGCATTCAAAATATTTTTACTTAGATAGATAGGGACTCTTACCCTATAAAAAATATGCTTTTCATCAAATCAAGAAAAATCCTACAAAAACTTTTTCTGTAAGGTTTTCTGTTATGGATTTGTTCAGGATAATCACTTATTAAAGTCCAACAGCCAGTACCTTGGTATCTTTTTTCCACTATCCTGCTGTCCTGGTGGAAGGAACCGTTCTCCTTGTCCCTTACTATAATCACCCACATTATGAGGGAATCAGTTCAAATGGCTATTGTAAAAAATACAATTTAATACTCAAATTGGCGTGTGTAATTTTTGAAGAATTTTAGCAACCAATTTTGAACACAAGAATATCCATTCTGGTGTTCTAACATTCCCCAAAAAATATTTTACTACTAAAGCACCTTAGCCATGCTTCAGATTCAATTTGTGTTATATGGTTTACAAATACAGTCTTTTATAAGAGCACGGATTTGCAGTCCATCGAAGATAGCTGCTTTTAATTTTTCCGTACTCATCATCATTTTGCTTTTGATCATTTTAGTGATTAAAAAGCTCAATACATATCTTGGCCCTCCAAATAGAAGCCCTTTACGTCCTGCTTGACTTCAGTATTGCAAAGAGTCTAGGTACACAAGGTTTACGACGATATTGGACACCCAATATTTATTATTTTGTACAATTTTTATCCCAAAGTATGCTTGGTTTGTTATCACAAACTCCGTGATCTTTTTTCTTTGCTTTTGTGTACAATATTTGCCACATATTAATAAAAACTGTTAGTGGTGTTAACACAAGATTTCATTACGAACTCATATTTTTAAGACAAAAAGCACTTTAGAACTTAAATTGAGACAAACTGAAAATTTCAAGGTCTAATAGCTGATCAGTAAAATTGTAGTAACATAATACGTGAAAAGATAATTTTAAAATAAATTCGATGTATCCTCAGTCCTCAGAATCTGAGTGATTAACTAGCATCAATTTATGTGACCGTAATAAATTAATGAATAATATAATTAAAAATTATAACACTATCATATTAAAGTAATTCACCTTTTGGCTGACTAGTGCGTTTATTCATAAAACAAACAAAGAAAAAAGCCAACCCGAGCCCCGAGCGAACGTTAATAGCCTTAACACGTAGGTATGTCTCTTATTTTATTAATCATCAGTTTATTTGTCGGGAAGTATTTCATAACCACCGCTTTATTTCTTAGCATCGCGATAAAACATTCTATAAGTTCCTAATCAACCAATAGGTATGAAAATTAATACCAAGAAGCAAATTACTTTTATAGGAGAGTTGTAAATTTAACTACAAACACCCATCCATGGTCCGCCTAACTAAAGTTAAAGTTATATTTTATAATTTTCTATGATTAACGGGACTTTATCAATGTAATAAAAATGAAAATGTAACATATTATTAGAAATATATGGAATTAATTAGTCTTAGCTCACTAACACTTACTTAAAAGTTTGTCACACAAAGGCACAACTCCAAATTGGACCACAGTCGCGGGGGCCGGATTCGACAAATATCGGCATGTCTCTGATTCAGCCCTTCTAGCGGGAAGATAGACGAAAGTATGGAAGGGGCACAAAATGTAGAACTCTTTTATCTGATCATATTTTTCGATTTCTGTGAAAGCCATCTTGTAGAACTGACGAAAATGTGCCTCTCTAGTACAAAAAGTAAAAAACCAAAAATTTTGAGTTGTGCCCCTATATTATTAAGGGTGCGATATATATCTGTATTTAATTCTCCATTTAAAAACGCTGTTGGGATATCTAGTTGTTTGATACTTAGATTTTCTTGAACTGCTTTGTTTATAAATAATCTTATTGTTGTCATTCTTGCTACTGGTGCGTAAACATTCTGAGTGGTTTCTTCTTGAAAGCCTTTAGCCACTAATCTGGCTTTCTTAGTGTTGTCAGATTTTGTACGGAATACCCATTTTGTATCGATTATCTTGTGACCTTTGGGTAATTCACACTCTTCCCATGTGCTCAGCTTTTTATGTGCTTCTAGTTCCTTCTCTATAGCTTCTGACCATCCTTCTTTCTGTATTGCTTCTTTGTAGCTTATAGGATCTTCTGAGATTAATGCATACGCTATATTTGTCATGTCATAGTCATCATATTTCTTAGGAATCTTTACTTGTCTCTTTTCACGATGTAGTTCCTGGCTTTCTTCTGTGCCTTGTACTGGTTCTTCTGTCATATCCATGTTTGTCATATCCGTGTCTGTCATATCCGGTGTAATATTCTTAGAGTTTTCTTCTTCTTCACTTTCTTCTATGTGAATAGTATTATGATTCTTTTCTTCTTCATATCTGTAATCTGCCTCATCAAATCTTACATCTCTTGACTCTATTATCTCATTAGTCTTTGGATCCCATAGTCTATAGCCTGATCCACAGTATCCTATCATTCTCATAGGTTTTGCTCTTGGCTCTAATTTGCTAGGCCTTGGAAGTATTAGGCTCCAAGCCTTTGCTCCGAAAACTCTCACTTTATCCAGATTGTTTTTGCCATACCATATTTTTGCTGGTGTGTCACCTTTAAGTGCTTTCGTTGGTGACCTGTTTATTATATAGGCCGCACATCTGATTGCCTCACCCCAGAGATACTTTGGGAGGTTGGTTTCTAATAACATTGCTCTTACTTTGTTTAGTAAAGTTAAGTTCATTCTCTCACAGATAGAGTTCTGCTGTGGAGTGTATGCGCATGTAGTTTCTTGTATAATTCCATGCTCTTCATAGAATGAATGCAGTTCCTCATTTAAAAATTCTCCACCTTGGTCGGTTCTGATTCTTCTAACATTGTTTCCATTATTTTTCATAATCTTTATGTACCTCATAATATAATCCTTGGCTTCATTCTTTGATTGCAGAAGATGTACCTCCAAGAAATGTGAACAGTCATCTATGATGGTTAAGTAGTACCTTTCTCCTTCTAGTGTTACAGGTGTGACTGGCCCACCTATGTCACAGTATACCAATTGACCTATTTTGTGTGTTCTCGGTATAGGATTTTCTGTAAATGGGTTTCTGCCCGCTTTTGCCTCCATGCATACAGTACATTTTTCTTTGGATAAGGGCAAATCCAGGATTTTCATACTACTGTAATTTAAGTGGCCCATTCTTCTATGCCATAGAAGCTCTTGCTCTTCTTTTGTGATCAATCCGTGTGACGCATTTAGATTCAATTTCATTTTAAATAGTTTCCCATCACAGTTTCCTTTAATTTTAATATTACCTTTTCTCATCATGGCTTTTTCTTTGTTAAATATCACTTGAATTCCTTTCTCATTTAGTTTTAATACTGACAGCAGATTGTGTGTTAAGTTTTCTACAATGAAGAATGTTCACTAATTTTGTTTTTTAGCTTTCTGTATTCTCTGTTAAAAATAAAAAATACACGTGAAAGAATTATTTCGATACGTCAATTAGTTTCCAAGATATTGAATTTTAAAAGTGCGGGCGGCGGCCGGCCCGCCATTTTATGCGCGTGACGTCATATTACAGTGACTGGCTCATATTTGTATGGGTGGAATCTTGCAAGCTGAATTAAGACCCACTTCCAGGCAACCGATTAAGCTGAAATTTCGCAAACACATGTGATTTGGATGACCATGCAATATTATGATGACATGGAGCTGATCTGATGATGGAGCTGGAAGGTGGCCATAGGAACTCTATAATAAAACGACTTAAATCCATCGAGTTTGGGCTCGTTCGTTTTGTATCGATGAGTACTTTAATTATATATAGTAATCAGGGTCTAATGATGGAGCTGGAAGGTAATTCGCAATAAAACGACACAATCGCATCAAGTTTGGGTTTGGTTCAATTTTAATTTCTGTGATGGGTCTGGGTGTTAATATGTATAATAAGTTTGTATTTACAAAATAAATGTATTTAAGTATGTTTATATCCGTTTTCTAGTGAGCGGACACTGTGAATGTACGTCACGCGGGGTCACGTGACCGTCGGCGGGACTCGATATTTAAGCGAACTTTGAATGCCTATAAAATCATAACTACTGGGTATTTTTGAATGAAATAAAAACTAATGTATTTGTAAATGTAAAAGCCTAACTGTAACATAGGTTTCAAGTGATTTTGCATACCTAGTAACATTCTCAATTAAACAATCTTCTATAGTCACTCTGTATCCTTCTTCAGACATTCCAATTAAGTCTCCTTTGTATAAAGCTGTCATAATTCCTCCATTTGCTGCTCTTATATTTATTTGTGAAATCTTCTTTATGTTTGTCATGTATTTTTCATATTTTTTATTTATCAAATGGTAAGTAGATCCTGAGTCTATAACTAGTTGTATATCTTCATCATGTGACATTGTCTCAGCCGGTATAGTTTGTGTGGCTACAAATGATACATTCTTGTCTTTGGTGTTCTGTCTCTCTCCGATATTTGCCGAGGCTCCTCGGTTTCCTCTTCCTCTGCCTCTGTAGTTGCCTCGTCCTCTATAGTTATTGTAATTTCTCTTCGTGCAATTTCTAGCAATATGACCGAGTCCTCCGCAACTGTAGCATTTGAATGTGGTGCTCTGAAATACATATTCTCCTTTTGAATTATTTGTTGCTTTGTTATGAGCCTTCTCTTTCATTTCCACATCAAGTAATTTGCATTTTATAAATTCCACAGTGAGTTCGGTGTTAGACATTTCCAAAGCTGTTACTAAAGGTTGATATACTTTCTCAATACTAAGTAATAATTGACAGACTTTTTCTTTTTCATCTACTTTTGTACCGCTCGCTTCTATGTCTTGTATTATTTTCTCGAACTTATTTAGAAATTCTTGTACGTTTTCTTCTTTTCCTATTTTTAGGTTACTGAGCTGGCGTTTTAGGCATAAAGTGCTGAGAGTGCTCTTTCTTTGGAAGACAGATTTCAGCTTCACAATCATTTCAAATGCTGATTGGGCTCCTTTGACGTACTCCAAGTATTTATCAGGTATTCCTTGTATTATCAAGTTTCGTGCCTTCGCATCATTCTTGTTTGTTTTCTCTTCACTTTTGGTATAAATTGTTTCTTTTATTCCTTTTTCATCGAGTGCCATCTCAATCCTGAAAAGCCAGTTTTCAAAATTTCCACTATCCAATTGTGGCACATTGCTTGTTGTTGCAGACATTGTATATATTTTCTCTGAAATCAAGAGCCTACCCCGAGAGAATT
Organism: Ostrinia nubilalis; assembly: GCF_963855985.1. Taxonomy (NCBI): domain Eukaryota; kingdom Metazoa; phylum Arthropoda; class Insecta; order Lepidoptera; family Crambidae; genus Ostrinia; species Ostrinia nubilalis. The sequence continues at coordinate 11,449,975 of NC_087090.1, forward strand.
TCTATAACACGTGTGGACCTTTTTTTATGACCACGTTTTTTGATTAGACTTTTTTTTTTTACTGCCTATTCTATCCTTTGTCCATCTGACTTACTTATGGGACTGGGCCCATAACCTATCGGAATTCTTGTTTAAATGAAAGCCCCATAAGTAAAAGTAATCAGTGACATTTATTTTTAACTTCTCAATTATAATCTAATTAAACCTACGCACAACACGTCCGCCATTGCGAGTACGAGGGGACCGGGAATGAGGGTGTCATTTTGACAGCTCCACAGATAAAGTATTTTATCGAATAAGACCGAATGAATGATTATATTCAACATGGTTTGCTTATTTGGCTTTTCTTTTCAGCATGTTTGGCTCGCTATCTGAAAAGGAAATTGAGGCAGCTCTTGCTGCTTTAAATGATGGTGCAGTCTCAGAAGATGATGAAAATTTAGATGATGATAATATCGATTTTTACTCAAACGTACGGGATTTATTGCATGATCTGGATGAGGAGTCCATAGATCATAATCTACCCTTGGAACATAACGAAGATCTGATCTAATATATGCTCCTCTTCATAGACTATGGGAGGGTTATGTTCCAGGGTCTTCGTTATGTTCCAAGTAGGGTTGCCAACATTTCATCAGCGAAATATAGTATTTTCCAAAATAAGGTGTAAAAAAATATAGTACATTTAAAAAAAATATAGTATTTTATGGGAAAAACAAAAAAATAGACAAATATACATTTTTTAATTATTTATTTTTATAAAAACTATGTTTTTTTGCAGTTCTTGCGCTGTGTAACAGTTTTTTGTTTAAAATAAAAGTGTCATAATATGCTTTGTCACATTCAATTTTTAAATTAATATAAATCAAAAGCTCATTTTTTATTAATGATACACTACTTCTGTTTTTTTCTTCTCGCCACTTCGAATTCATAACCGAAAATATCCTTTCTGTAAATGCCGAAGTGGCGGGAATAGAGAGCAGGAATGAAATTACTTCAAATAAATTTGGTAAGTCATTTTCAGTATTTTTTAAAATATGCTGCCATTTTTGGCCTGTACTTTTGTCAGTAAAGTCACTACAGTCTTTTAATTTAGCAAAGATTTCATTCAATATTTCAGAGTATAGGTCGTCCATTTTGATACTCAATTTTTCTTGTAAATTTAGAACTTCTAATATTGTCTCACAGTCATTAAAGGAAACCTCCTTTTTAAATTTAATTTATTAAGATTAATAATATATTATTAAGACAGTCTAAACATTTATCAAGAAATAGCAAAAAAATCTTTTGAATTCCATAACTTTCTGTGGGAGGGATTTTGCTTCCAATGATTGCAACATTTTTTTTGTTTTGTAACCAAAAAAAATATCTTTTTTACGTTGTTCTAGCGCCGATTTTAAAATTGACATAATATGTTGTGATAAGGATAGAGACATGCAATTTTTAGTTTTACAAAAGTAATAGGATAGAGAATAATACAAAGCAATAAAAACCACCTGTTATAGGGGCATTTTTTGGAGAAATTGATCAAATAACCAAAAAACACGAATTTAAAAGCAGAATTTTTTTCAAAAAGTATATTTTTTTATTATTTGTTGGCATTTTCTGGGTATTTTATGTATTTTATTAGTATCGCCTGTTATTTAGCATTATTATTGTTTTTATTTTATCAGGATATACATACCTCTTAGTTTAAAAGTTATTACGTTTTCTTTACGAGAAGTAATTGGAAGAAAAAAAATTCTATAAAAAATTAAAAAAAAATCTCAAAAATTTTTTGACCTCTTTTTTCTCGAAAAAAAAATAGGTCTAGTTTCACATATTTTCATATGTGCACTTTATCGTGACTCACACTGTATATTTTGGGGATCTTCAGTAATCCAGTCATACTCTCTTTCCCACTCCGGTTTATTTTATTTGGAGTCTATTTGTTATTTTTCGTTTTTTAATCGGCGTTAGCGGCGCAATAGAATTTGACACACTTTCGGTATCACTACCACTTTCCATACCTAATTTGTATAAGATTTCAACTTTTCAAAAGAAATAACAACATCTAGTTGAAAACGATTCTGCCGATAAATAAAGCAGACCAAAATATCGTTTGACGACGATAAAATTTACGTTGTCAATTTGACATTGACCAGTTCGTTACGTGCGATGGGGCGGAAAGGTTCTGGAATGGAGGCCGCGTACCGGAAAACGCAGCGTGGGACCACCACCACCCACCTACAAGGTGGACCGACGACATCGTAAAGGTAGCAGGGAAGCGCTGGACGCAGGCCGCTACCAATCGATCAACATGGAAAGCATTGGGGGAGGCCTATGTTCAGCAGTGGACGTCCTATGGCTGAAATGATGAAGTTCGTTACGCAAGCGTTCGGATACACGCTATCGCCTATCGGGTATGTTCACGGACCTCATCAAAGGAAATGGTACGTGCGCAATAGGTTATATGACTTAGCCATCTTAACAGTTAAAAGTTACTTTAAAGGCGCGTTCTTATTTTTTTTAAACGAAGGATTTGTTTGTTAGATTTGTCGGTGTTGAAAATATAGTATTTTTGCGTACTATATATTTTTTCAACAGTATATAGTACGCAGACCCGAAATATAGTACAATACTATATATTATAGTACGGTTGGCAACCCTAGTTCCAAGGGTAGATTATGATCTATGGACTCCTCATCCCGATCATGCAACAAATCCCGTACGTTTGGGTAATAATCGATGTTATCATCATATAAATTGTCATCATCTTCTGAGACTGCACCATCATTTAAAGCAGCTAGAGCTGCCTCAATTTCCTTTTCAGATAGCGAGCCAAACATGCTGAAAAGAAAAGCCAAATAAACAAACCATAGAACAATTTTACGGCATACAAACGCATGGTGTAGACATTTGGCTACATACTGTTAATTTTCAAAAATATACTTTTTTTTCGTACTAAGATTTTTTTTATTATTTTTCCCCTTATCTGTGACTAAAAATCTAATTGAAATATTTTTTTCATAACTAAATAAAAATTCATGCATTTAAGGGTTAAATAGTTGCTTGTGGTTGGATGAGTTTTTTGAAAAGATCACTCAGTCCACGCGCACTGACGCACATCATTTTCTCTAGGGTCCTAGGGAGGTAGGAAATCTCTAATCTAAGGTCGTCAGTCACTCCAGTTAGGTATAATTTAAATGAAATAAAAACAGTATTTAGGTAAAAAACCAGTCATTCTTTATTTGAATATATCTTTAAATGTTCCAAAATAATACTTTTTTGGTACCATATCATCTATGCATATCAAACATAAAATTGTACTTTCTCGTCTTAAATAAATCTATCTAGTTCAAAAAGTTCTCAAAGTTCTTCATGCTTTTGCTTTTTCCTTTGTGGATATGACCAGAATTCAGATGGTAGTCCCTTTACATCTCTCTCTCTTTTTACAAATGCAGTATATGATGACACACAATTTCCAATGAAGTAATTGGCTTGTGCTAAAATTGATAGATCTAAATGTGGGTTTGCAGGTTGTTGTCTGATGGCAGTTACACCTAAACGTTGAACAGCTGTGTTTATTTCATCTATCATATGATTTGAATCAGATGCTACAAACACATACTTGGTACCATTGAGCTTTTTCAATACTCTCTTTATTTGCCTGAAAATAAATATGCAAATTAAAAGTTTAAGACAACTATACACTAGATACAACACGGTGTTTTCAAAGGTTCTACATACTTTATAATATCTGTTCTATGTGGAAGGCACATGGACACAGTTAGTGGACCTCTTTCACTGCGGTATCCTACACATTGTGGAGCTGCAAACAGTGTGGGACTATCAGGAACATGTTGACAAGCTTTTACCCAGTCCTGTCCATTTCGTAAGTGAATTCCTAGAAATCCACCACCACTCATATTTCTCTTGATAAACTGTTTAGTTCTATAGACAATATCTTCACTCCATTTTAAATATTTTTGTAAAAATAAATTTTCTTCTTGAACAGGGAAACTTGCTGGAGCACCTGAAAACCAGATTTTAATACATTATAGTTTACTTAACTCTTCAAGCACATCTAAATTATTGATAACTGATTTCTGTTACTATTACAGTAACCTTATAAATTTACCTACCCGTAAAAGCCAAAACTGGCCAATTACCAGCTGGGTATTTTTGTTTCCATTTTTCCATCATTATTTGGTTATGGAAGTCATAATTCAAAGGACCATAAAATTCTGATCCTATGAAATCAATATTGAATTTATCCCAAAATGGTCCAAAGGGATTTCCTGATTTTGCATTGCAACTGTGTGCTTCTTCACCACTTCTTTGAGTATAACAAAATGATATTCTCTTGTCAGATGGCCATATTTCAGATGCGATTTCATCCATGAATAACTCCATTGTTATAACTCTGTGGTGCTCTTTTAATGCATCTACTCTAAAATATGTATCAAATGGAACCTGTATTGACTTAGGTTCACCATACCTATATTCTACCCATGGCGGTAGAATTAACGTTCTATTCAAACCTTTGCTAAAGGCCAATGCCCCTAGGAAATGATCCGCTTGGTTACCAAACCGACCTGCAAAAAATAGTATCATGATCTGTGAGCTTAATTGTAACACCTGTAACACATAAATTAATTTTCTGAAACCAGAAATGTAATCTTAAACCATTTCTTAAACGCTATTTTATTATGAATTTACACATAATTAAGTGAATGTTTTGTTATAAGACTGAACTTACCCATACACGGACAATAAACGAGGTATCCATTAACATCATATTCCACAGTACTTACGAATTTAAGTAGAGAGTTCATAAATAAAATTAAAAACATATTAATGAAGTTCATTATGCGAAACCGCAATTAAAATTATATCCACTAACCTAATTACCTAAACAAACAAACATCGCGGCAGCATCTTTTTTTTTTTTTTTTTTCTATATAGGTTTTACGGCTTTGGATATATATCCATACGGCCAATTCTTTCTTGTATTGCACAGTTTGGTAAAACATCTCAGTGTTTGTTTCTATGTTCTTCTGTGCGTTTGTGTCTATTTTGTTCTTTCTAAGTCTTCATTGTGGTCTTCATAGTTCTATTGATGTACTAGTAATGTACTGATAAATATGGAGATATGAATTTTCGTTCGCTAGTAAGGATGGCAAGAGGCGGGGAATATTTCCATCTTGGTATATCTTTAGTAAGCCACCCACTAGCAGTAGCCTCTCCATTTTAAAGGCTGGACATTGTAGAATCATATGGTCTAGGTCTGCAGCGTCTGTCTGACAATATTCGCATTTGTCTGTAGAGACCATTCTCATCCTTTTTAAGTGGGCTGGAAATTTTGCGTGTCCAAGCCTTAAACGATTTATTGTGGTTATGAATCTTCTTGAAGTAGGACTCTGCAGTTTGAAGTACCACGGTTTACTTGGAATTCCTTGCTGGATTTGCGAATACCATTTTCCTTTTGTTTGTTTTGTAATATTCCATACTTCCTCCCAATTCTTTCATCCTGGTTTTCAAAATCGAGTCATAATCGGTAATAGGTACTGGCGGAGCTGGATAAAGTGGATTGTTGTATGGATTTCGTATCTTCATAAGTTTGTCCACAGTTTCATTTCCAGTTATCCCAGAATGAGAGGGAACCCACATAAATTCAATATTCTTGTTATTCTGACTTTCCAATATTATTTGTCTAATTTTGGTTATGTAAATGTTCGTCTTATACGAGATGTGCGCATTTTCTAAACATTTAAGTACGCTCAATGAGTCAGTTATAATCAAAAAGGTGTTAGTATCCTCAATTCCTTGGATATATTGCAAAGCGGTGCTTATAGCAAAAGCTTCTGCTGTAAATATTGATGCATTTTGGTCTAAAGAAAAGCATCTGCCAAATCTTATGTCCGAGTCATAGTATGCAGCCTTTGTACTTTCTTCTGTCTTAGACCCATCCGTATATATTCTTCGATATCCTGACTTCTTTGTATTTACATATTCTAAAAACTCCGTATTATTTTTCACATTCGCTGAGCAAACTGCTGGTTTTACCGTCTGAACTTCTAAAGTGCCTAAGTCCCAATTCTCTTTATGGTCTATGCATTTACATACTTCCTTAAGTTCTACTAAATGTTGACCTTGCAAAGTTTTGTTTTTATGATAAAGATTTAAATAAAATTTATTAGCCAATACTTTCAAATAAAATTTCTCAGTCAAATATTTTAATCTTACAGATAGAGGTGGTATGCCAGCTTCTATTTCGAGATAATTTATTGGTGTCGAGCAAAAAGCACCTGTAATAATTCTTAAACCTCTATTCTGCATAACTTCAATTCTCCGATAAAGAAACTGACTGATATGTTTACCATATACTATTAAACCATAATCGTAGTGGCTTCTGACTATGGCCTTAAATATTAGATTAAGTAATTTGGGGTCCATGCCCCAACTCACACCAGCAAGACATCTCATAATATTTACAGTTTTTTGCATTTTACAAACTACGTTATTTACATGACGATTGAAATACATTTTGGAATCAAAAAACAAGCCTAAAAATTTCTTTTCTCCTACTAAACTAATATTTACATTGCAATATTTTACATTTAAATTTACAAAATCAGAATCATTTTTCCTACTGAACACCATCAATGAACTTTTTTGTGGATTAATATCTAACTTTAATCTTTCTTTATAATACAAAAACAGAAGATTCAACGATTCATTGAGAGTTGCTTCAGCTTCTGATATATTTCTATTTCTAGTATATAGTACAATATCATCTGCATATTGTAATATTGATAAATTATTTACAGAAACATATTTGTGAAATTCGGCTGTGTACAAGAGATACATTAAGGGGGAAATACTTGCACCCTGCATTACTCCTTTATACGCTCTTTGATGACCGTGAATGGTGTGGTTATGTTTAATATACACTAATCTAGAATTAAAAAAATTGAAAATCCACTGGCAAACTTTTCCGGGAATATTGTAACTGTGTAAAATTTCTACTAAGGTTGGCAAATTCACATTATCAAAAGCACCACTAACATCAAGGAAAACGCTTACTAAATAGCTATGTTCACAGAATGCGTCTTCTATGTCACCGCTAAATTTTAAAAGGCTATCAAGTGTGCTTCTGCCCTTACGGAAGCCAAATTGATCTGATGGGAGTATTAGTCTGGATTCTACATAAAATTCCAACCTGTTCTTCAACATATTTTCAAAGACTTTACCTACGCATGATGAAAGAGAAATTGGCCTATAAGATTCAGCCGAATTAGGATCTTTATCAGGCTTTAAAATCGGTACTATAGGTGTACCAGAATCTCATGGCAAACAAAAATATTGGAAAAGTGTGTTTTTCATATGGCCATTGTCTATGGTTCTATTGTCACCTGTCAAAGTAAATCAAGAGATCTGTCAGCCGCTGCAGAAATTTTGTAATCTCTTCATGCCTATTTGTTATTTTTGTGAAAAAATCGAAAAAGCTCAAGCAAATCATATTGTTTTCAATGTGTACTGTAAAATATGGCATAATTCAAAGTCAATCTTTGATTTTAAAGCGCGTCGTTGAGTTGACAGTCAGTTGGAGTGAAATGTTTTGATACATTTAGTTTATTACATAACTGCGTCAGAATGAGGGTTATGTTTATTTTTATTTTCTTACCTAATAGCTGCTTTATCGGGGTTTGCAGGTGTATTTCATACATTGGTGCAGAGGAATAGTGAAAAAGTTATGACTATGTAAAGAAAATTGAAAAAGATTTCATCAAGCAAGTTTGAGTAATTGAAATGCTGAAAGAGCGATTAATATTATACAGGATGGAATTTTGTAATGCCACCTGGAGGGAAAGTACTCTTATATTGTAGATAGAAAAATTTTCTCAAAGAAAACATTCCTTTATTTAAAAAAAAATAGAGCTGCATTCAAACATTTCCAAAAATTTGCTTGCCACGCCCGGGAATCGAACCAACAAATTCTGTTAAAAATTACATACTGTTTTTTTATTGATTTGATTGATTTTCATCGATCGTTAGGGTTAATAGTATAAGGATGAAATCTCTCTAACAAACTTGATAAATCAAATGAAACGAAAACCATGAAATCTTAAATTATTTTAATAATGTTACAGAAAATTGTATGCGGGTCCCTATGCACCTTTTGATTTTTTTTCAGAATTTTATCTTTGAAACTGCCTGATTTACCAAAAGCACTATGGATATTGAATCGTTATTCCCATTCATCATTTAAAATTTGTTGACCGGAATAATCGTGCCATATAAAATGTTAAAACTTTTATTTTAATCTTCTACAAGCAAACGGCTATTACTGTATCCTTCAGATCAGCGCCCGAGGCTGCAATACACTATTGCTGTTTGATTAATTGCACACTTTTTACCGGAATAAAACCACAATGGACTCTTACGGAACCGACTTTCAATGTATGAAGCGGCAATATTTCTACCTTTTTTAAAGTATATTCTAAGCACTATAACCTTATGCACATTAAATGTTACTCCAGAAAAAATAACGCATCGTTTGATATACAAACCGTTTTGATACGCCTCGTAGTTTAGAATTATTCAAAATTGACACTAAATCTCTTCTCCTGTAAAATTGTGTATTGTCGATTGTGGCTTTATTCCCGGCACCCATCGAGTTCTCTTTTTTTTAAATCCCAACTTCCCAACTAATATTATAAATGCGAAAGTAACTCTGTCTGTCTGTCTGTCTGTCTGTTACGCTTTCCCGCTTAAACCTCGCAACCGATTTTGATGAAATTTGGCATAGAGATAGTTTGAGTCCCGGGAAAGAACATAGAACAAGTTTTTATCCCGGTTTTTGAAACAGGGACGCGCGCGATAAAGTTTTTCTGTGACAGACAAAATTCCACGCGGGCAAAGCCGCGGGCGGAAAGCTAGTAAAGGAATATTTTCTTTCAGCAAAATTTTCTATCTACAGTATTAAGAGTACTTTCCCTCCAGGTGGCATTACAAAATTCCACCCTGTATAAATACCTCTTTAACTTGATCATCTATTGAAGAACAAGAATTGCAAGTGGAGTTCTTAGAATCGTTTTCTAGTTCTGAATGAAGTGAAAAGTTATAAGTATGATACATAATAAAATTATTTATAGTATAGCCTGACCAGGAACATAAAAACCCTCGCCATGTTGCGGAAAACTAATGGTACTAATTTCTTTTAATGGCAACAGTAACTGAAAACTTCATTATAATGTCACCTTGCATGTCAGTTTATTGCTGTCATAGTGTAAACAAACTTTATTTTAAATGTGCGCAATTGATTTTGTGAATAAATTGCTAAAATCTTTTTATAGTCGTGAAAGAAAAGTGGTTCACAATGTGTTAAAGTATTTGTCGAAGAGAAATACTAAGGGTTCGGACAATATTTTCATTGAATAATGTTTCTGACAAAGGTTGTCAAATTGACTGACATGTTTATCGTATAGTACAGTCAACTATGAAAATTAGCTGTGGTTTGTTTCAACTACCTATTTTAAAGTTTTTTGTCACTTTTTAAGTGTTGAATTTTATGGAATTGGGAAAGAAGTACCGAGTTTGAAGCGTTCTTAGCAGACATTGCAGTTGAATATTCAAGTTCTGAATTTTATTATTGATGAATAATAAAATAAATCCTACTAGCTCGATTGATGGTTTCATTTAATTTAATGACTACTAATAATTTAATAATAAAACTGCATGACGACTAAATGTTTGCATATCGCTATGTCGATGAAACATGTTGTTCTCGTAGCAAGATAATAACTGAAATGTACCATGTTTTATGCAAATAAATAATTTTGATTTGATTTGATTTGATTTATTTAAACCAGGTTACCTATAATAATATTTTTTCGTTAATTTATGAAAACATCAAATTAGCCCGTAATTCTGAATCCTGATACATAAAGTTAGCCTATTAATTTAACACAGGTACGACTGTACTCAGTGTTGCACTATCAAATGCAATTGACGCGCCTCTATGCCAGGGTTTTTATGTTCCTGGTCAGGCTATAATATATGGTTTACTTATTTTTCAAGACATGTTTCTATGTTAAAAACCCGATGTATAACAATATTCTTCATACACATATGTACCTAAAATGTATAGGTAGGCATTCGTACTTCATGTTCATTAATATTAGTCATAAATAAAAAATTAAACAGTATCAAGATCGTTTAATCCAATTTCCCCAGTATTGCACTCAACAAAGTTTATTTTCCCCATTTGCCATGAGATTCTGGTACACCTATACAGCTATACTTTTCCAAGAAGTTGGAATGATATTGTTCGTCCATAAATTATTAAATATAGTTAGTAACATTTGCTTAGCTCTTTTATGTAAACGTTTTAATAAAATATAAGGAAAATCGTCAAGCCCAGGTGTGGTATCTCTTCTACTATCTAAAGACAAGACAAATTCATCATTTTTTTTTTTTTTTTTTTTATGCATAACAAGGCAGGTATTTGACCACAATCGCACCTGATGTTAAGTGGGATGCGGTCTAGGATGGTACATATCTGCCCTGTAAGTGCCTATTCACTCTCGCCTTGAAAAGGCCCGGATTATAGTTTTCGGGAAAGACAGCAGCAGGCAACGAATTCCAGTCCCTAGCTGTATGGTGGTGTATCATAGGTGAATGGTAAGTTCAGATGAGTATTTAATACATTAGACTCAAAGATATCATTTAAATTCTCAGTGTCATCTGCTGGTTTATCCGATGTGACCTTTCCTAAAAAGTCAATTAATACATCATTTTCTATATTTTTGGTAGATGGACGTTTGTGATTAAACATTTTAATGAAATTCCAAATTTTGTTAATAGGTGTAGTGCGATCAAAGCCGGTGCAAAGATTTCTCCAACTGAGAGACTTTTCCTCTTTAATTATCAATTTTTTGGCAGCATCTAATTTTTTATATAACAAGTAATTATCCATTGAGGGATATCGTCGATACATACGAAGCGCGAATTTGCTTGCTTGTACTGCATCTGAACAACGCTCATTCCACCAAGGAACAGGCTTAAATGATTTGTGATTACTATTTGAAACTTTGTGAACTGGAACAAACTCTAGTTTTAAATTATTAAGTATCTCACAGAAGCTATCGTAGGCATTACTAGGATCTACTTCTGAAGTTATAATATTAAAAGCATTTTCAGATTTACAATAACAACCTGCCCAGTCGGCTTTACTATAAATAAATTTTTCCTGTCTATTTGGGTACTCATAAACATTTACATCGATTTCTAAGTTAATAACTGTTGGAAAATGATAACTGCCCAAGTTATCTTCATAGTATACTGACCATTCTGCTGATGAAAGTAAAGAAGGTGAAGCAAGTGAAATGTCAATAGCTGAGGCAGTAGTATTGGGCCGAGCTAGAGTAGTGACCTCGCCATTATTTAATATACATAAATTAAGCTCATCTAACATATCATATATTTGAATACCTCGAGGCTTATTATTTTGTGAACCAAATGCTGTGTGGTGAGCATTAAAATCACCAACGACTATTAGAGGAGAAGGTAATGAATGAACAATATCTTTTAATGTATTTATTGGAAATCGGCCTCTTCTAGGTGGACAATACGCCCCCATTAAATTTATAGAATTATTACCCGAAGTTTGGATACTAATGGCTAAATTCTGTATTTTATCATTACTGTTAGTGGAAATTACTGTACACTTAATAGAATTTTTACAAAGAATGGCAACACCGCCATAACCCGTGTCACTGTCTCTACGAAATATTTGATAACCTCTAAATCTAATTCTGTCAGAAGATTTCAGCCAAGTTTCATTTAAAACACAAATATCAACATCTAAATTAACTAAAAGTTGTGATAAAATAGGAATTTTTGGTTTTAAACTCTGTATGTTGTGCTGTAAAATAGTTAACTTTCTATCCATTCTGATTGACATTTTTAATAAACAATTCTTTAATAGTTGATGAATTGACTGGTATTACATTATCTTTTTTACAAAAACTCATCAGGGTGTCGATAATGGCTTTGAGTATAAACTCATTGTTTATTATGTCACACATAAGATCTTTATTTCCTTTAGTAATTTTCCTTTTGTACCCTTTGCACCACCGGCCTGCACCACTGGTGGTGCAAAGGGTATTTTTTAATCCCCTTTACACCACCAATAGTTCACTACCATTAACTGTAAAACGATTATCTATAATTATAATTTATATAATATTAATATTATAAAGAGGAAATATTTGATTGTTTGTTTGTACTGAATAGGCTCCGAAACTACTGGACAGATTTGACAACATACATATACTTCACTATTAAAATCCAAATAATTTTCTGAGTAACTGCAGTAACTGTAAGTAAGTATTAAATATTTTCAAGAGTTACTAAAAATTATGTATTAAAGTACCAGGGCAACATAATCATAAAGGAGCTATATCAAATTCTTCTTGGTTGTCCCGAGAAATAATCATGTATCTTAAAATAGCTCCTTTATGGTTATGTTGCCCTGGTACTAATTATTCGTTGTATGTATTCGTAGGCCCGGGGTATCGTGGGTCTGAAGTGAAATGTTTATAGGCACGTGTTAAGTTTTTCATATCATTTTATTCTTAAGTCATTCAAGTATTTGTGACTTGTAGTCATCATTTCATGTTAATGAGGTGATGATGGAAGGTAAACAACTCCTAAACGCTGTTCCATGCATACAGCCACGCCTCACACATCATGTTATTAGGCTAAACACAAATATAAAAAAACAAAACGCTTCAATTTCCCGCCAAGAATTCCCCTTGAAGTTTCAATGCGTTTATTGCACTGCAATAAATAAATTAAAACTTTTAGGTAGGTTTTGATTAATTTATAACATACAGTCTACTACTAGTTTTACAGTCGATGGTAGCACAGCACTATTTGTTGGTGGTGCAAGAGGGATTTAAAAATACCCTTTGCACCACCAGTGGTGCAGGCCGGTGGTGCAAAGGGTACAAAAGGGTAATTTTCTTGTTTTGTGATTGGTTTTGTGGTGAAGGTTGAGAAACTGTTGCTTTAGCATAAGATTTGTTGAGTGCAGGAAAAAAGGAACCTAAAGTTTGTTTATTCATTATTCGAGACTTGTTTTCTAAAATTTTTTGTTGTTTTACAGGACAAATCTTAGCTACAGCAACGTGTTCTCCTTTGCAATTGATACACAAAGGTTTGTTGACATTTGTACAGTCTTTATATGAGTGCGACTCAGAGCAAATAGAGCAAACAACATTGCGCTTACAGAATTTAGTTGTGTGACCGAAGCCAAGACACTTGAAACATTGTAACACAGGTTTAATATATTCTTCCACAGGGAGTATGCATAGACCATAACTTACTTGCTCAGGTAGAACATTACCAGCAAAGGTGACTGAGACGGTCTGCAAAGGGACGACACCTTCAGGGGTCCTCTTGGTGAATCTCCTCACAGCCAAGATCTCCTGCGAACTGATCAATTTGTCAAAAAGATGCCGGTTGCTCAATTCAGTTGGAATGAATTTGATTACTCCTGTTCGCTCTGAGTTGGAGGCAGGAATGAATGCCTTGATTTCGTGAGATGATAGAAAGGCCGAATTAGACAGTAAAGAGTTGGCGTTTTTCGGGTTATCGAAATATACAGCATACCGCAATGCATTGATTCGTTTGATTTCCTTAACACCTTTGTTGTATCTACTGAATATTGTGTTTAAGTAAATTGGATCTTTATTTCCAAATTTAATGTCATCATGAATGCTCTGAATAAAAACTGGATATACTGTCCCTGGAGAGTTTTCGGGATAACTCCGGATGTGATTCTTTTTGAAGTATGGTGCATATTTTCTGTCATCATCATCATCAGAAAGTTCACCAGTTGATGTCTTGTTTAACTTTCTTTTTTTCTGAGAATTAGCAGATCCACCACTATCAGAACCCATAGTTGCAGTTTTAACTGAAATTCCCTTAAGATAAACTCAATAAACTCAAATTAAAAATCGCAGCGAAAAAAATTGAACCTCCCGCCTCGAAAGTTCGCGCCTTTTTTTTCCGCGGCAGCATCGGCAGCATCCACAGATGAGACTTTTTTTTTTTTTTTTTTTTTCCGTTTTTGGCTTTATAGCCTGACCAGGAACATAAAAACCCTCGCCATGTTGCGGAAAACTAATGGTACTAATTTCTTTTAATGGCAACAGTAACTGAAAACTTCATTGACATGTCACCTTGCATGTCAGTCTATTGCTGTCAGAGTGTAAACAAACTTTATTTTAAATGTGCGCAATTGGTTTTATGAATTAAATTGCTAAAATATTTTTATAGTCGTGAAAGAAAAGTGGTTCACAATGTGTTAAAGTATTTGTCGAAGAGAAATACTAAGGGTTCGGACTATATTTTCATTGAATAATGTTTCCGACAAAGGTTGTCAAATTGACTGACATGTTTATCGTATAGTACAGTCCACTATGAAAATTAGCTGTGGTTTGTTTCAACTACCTATTTTAAAAATTTTGTCACTTTCTAAGTGTTGAATTTTATGGGATTGGGAAAGAAGTACCGAGTTTGAAGCGGTCATGAGCAGACATTGCAGTTGAATATTCAAGTTCTGAATTTGATTATTGATGAATAATAAAATAAATCTACTAGCTCGATTGATGGTTTCATTTAATTTATTTAAATCAGGTTACCTATAATAATATTTTTTCGTTAATTTATGAAAATATCAAATTAGCCCGTAATCCTGAATCCTGATACATAAAGTTAGCCTATTAATTTATAAATTTATCGGAGTTTCCCTGCGTGATCGAATCAGAAATGAGGAGATCCGCAGGAGAACCAAAGTAACCGACATAGCTCGCAGAATTGCTAAAATCAAGTGGCAGTGGGCGGGGCACATAGCTCGTAGAGACGATGGCCGTTGGGGCAGGAAAGTTCTCGAGTGGCGACCACGGGCTGGAAGACGTAGCGTGGGCAGGCCTCCTACTAGGTGGACCGACGATCTGGTAAAGGTCGCGGGAAGAGCCTGGATGCGGGCAGCGCAGGACCGTTCATTGTGGAAAACCTTGGGGGAGGCCTTTGTCCAGCAGTGGACGTCATTTGGCTGAAAAGAAGAAGAAGAAGAAGATTAATTTAACACAGGTACGACTGTACTCAGTGTTGCACTATCAAATGCAATTGACGCGCCTCTATGCCAGGGTTTTTATGTTCCTGGTCAGGCTATACACATGAAGCTAAAGATAAAAATGGAGGCCAAACTTGGAACAACAACTTGAGTCAAATACCTACTTATCTCTCTCTCGCTCTCTGTGGGCCGATCTCTCTTTTTAGTGTGGACTGTAGTATTGCTATAGGTGTACCAGAATCTCATGGCAAACAAAAATATTGGAAAAGTGTGTTTTTCATATGGCCATTGTCTATGGCTCTATTGTCACCTGTCAAAGTAAATCAAGAGATCTGTCAGCCGCTGCAGAAATTTTGTAATCTCTTCATGCCTATTTGTTATTTTTGTGAAAAAGTCGAAAAAGCTCACGCAAATCATATTGTTTTCAATGTGTATTGTAAAATAGGGCATAATTCAAACTCAATCTTTGATTTTAAAGCGCGTCGTTGAGTTGACAGTAAGTTGGAGTGAAATGTTTTGATACATTTAGTTTATTACCTAACTGCGTCAGAAGGAGGGTGGGTTATGTTTATTTTTAAATTATTCTTACCTAATAGCCGCTTTATCGGGGTTTTCAGGTGTATTTCATACATTGGTGCAGAGGAATAGTGAAAAAGTTATGACCATGTAAAGAAAATTGAAAAAGATTTCATCAAGCAAGTTTGAGTAATTGAAATGCTGAAAGAGCGATTTATATTATACAGGCTGGAATATTGTAATGCCACCTGGAGGGAAAGTACCTACCTACTCTTAATATTGTAGATATAATTTTTTTCTCAAAGTAAACATTCCTTTATTTTTGAAAAGAAATAGAACTGCATTCAAAGATTTCCAAAAATTTGCTTGCCACACCCGGGAATCGAACCAACTAAAATCTATAAAAAATTACATCCTGTATTTTTATTACATCGATCGTTAGGGTTAAGAATAAGGATGAAATCTCTCTAACAAACTTGATAAATCAAATGAAAGGAAAACCATGAAATCTTAAATTATTTTGATAGTGTTACAGAAAATTGTATGGTATAGTAGTGAATTTTCAAAAAAAAATTGAAATCTATGAATGCAGTTCTCTTTTTTTTTTTCAAAAATAAAGGAATGTTTTCTTTCAATAAAATTTTCTATCTACAGTATTAAGAGTACTTTCCCTCCAGGTGGCATTACAAAATTCCACCCTGTATAAATACCTCTTTAACTTGATCATCTATTGAAGAACAAGAAATGCAAGTGGAATTCTTAGAATCATTTTCTAGTTCTGAATGAAGTGATAAGTTATAATTAGTATGATACATAATAAAATTATTTACAATAATATACGGTTTACTTATTTTCAAGACATGTTTTTATGTTAAAAACCCGATTTATAACAACATTCTTCATACACATACCTAAAATGTATAGGTAGGAATTCGTACTTCATGTTCATTAATATTAAAGTCATAAATAAAAAATTAAAAAGTATCAAGATCGTTTAATCCAATTTCCCCAGTATTGCACTCAACAAAGTTTATTTTCCCCATTTGCCATGAGATTCTGGTACACCTATATCTCCTTATTGAAATCTCCTAGTAAATTCTTCGAAATAGCAAATTCACTAACCAAATCAGAAGTTAAACAAATAAATATTTGAACTACCTACCTAGTTAAATTAAAAATCACAAAATTGTCGGCCGTTTAGGCTATATGTGTTGGCGAATCAGGGAATTACAATCCCAATTCCTGGGAAATCGGTACCATGTGGCAACATCGCACTATGAACCAAAAGCCCAATCTAGCTGGACAAAAAGGGTCATCGCATATCTTTCATTCGTTTAGCAAAAACGATAGCAAGTAATAACCAGAGGTAACGATTCAGCCATTATTTTTAGCAACTATCCTCTGATAATTTAGTAATTTTAAGACGAACTTGAACAAGTGAGTATTTTACGATCAAATTATTCACTTTCTTGAGGTTGATATATCAGTGTCTCCTGATTAATTCTAATACAATTGTGAAAATTTTTGTTATGGATCGTGAAGTAGAAGGTACGTATTACATATTAAACAAAAAAAAATTTTCCTAAAGCCTATTAATTAATTAAGATACATGTAGAAATAAAATGAAAATTCGTAATTTTTCACGTTTTTCTGTATTTGCGAGACCAGGAACTACATGTCCCCTCATGTCCCCGGGCTGGATTTTTTATATGAAGTAGCCACATAATTATGTGAGCTTCAAAAAATAGTAGGTTGTAGACAGCACACTGAAGCACAACTTTGATTTTTTTGCAGAAAACGTAGTGGCGGTGACCAGAAGCGAGTTTTAATTCGTATGCCCTGACGTAGTATTTAAAAGTCACAAATAGAGATGAAACGGATATCCGGTAACTAACCGGTAAGCCGGATATCCGGCCTAAATTTACTATCCGGCCGGATACCGGATATTAAAAAACTACGACAATTTCCTATTAATAAAATGAAATACATAAATCTTTGAGGTAAATATCAATAAAATGGCTTATAATAATGACGATTTTTATTAAAAGTCCAAAAAGTTACAAAAAAGCCATAATTAAGGCTTTCAAAAAACTATTTTTTTTCTGAGCTGTTTACTCTAATGACAAATACATAAATATATTATATAGCCAAATATGCGATCTTTTTTTTACTGATGGTCTGACGACATATTGCAGTTCAGTCAGATTATGCAGCAAGTAAACTAATTTAATTTTCACTATTCAATCACACACTCACGATGGCAACCGAAATCGCCCGAATTGATCTGCCCCCTAGAAAAGTCTAACAACAAAATCTAACATTCTATTCGTCGGACGGATTCGATTTTCGAAAAGTGTGACTAGTCTAGTCTACTAATAGACCCACTGACCGCGTTCGAAGCACCTGTGCGGCGCTAAATACGTCACGACATGCAATGAGACAATGGGCCAACTATCCGGCCGCCGGATATCCGGCTATCCGGCCTAGCAGCTGGCCGGATATCCGGTATCCGGCCAAACAACTATCCGTTTCATCTCTAGTCACAAAACAACTGCAATGCGACTGGATGACGAACGTGTGGTATCGCGGTATCGTTTTGACAGTTAGTTCAAACGAAGTTGATGTGTAGGGTAATTGAACACTAAAGCATGGTCCAGGCGTTAATTTTATTGGATTCGTAGAAATTAGTGTACAAATCTGATGTTATTCTGGGTTCTTGTATGCACGCAGACAGACATCATAGTTATTGCTCTTCTAGTATTTTCCTCAATTTTTATCTTAATGAGTGTGTAGGTACTATCCGTTCGCTTTAAGTTTCCCGCTGGCGATATGACGTCACTCGAAGGGAATCGTCTATAACTATAACAAACTATATTTGGGTCATTCCACAAAAATATGTCAACTCTTAGTCCGCGCCACATTTCACATGAAATATTTGTTAATATTTTATTCCAAAATTGTTAAATAACAGCTCGCAATGTGCTTTATTCATCACCCATTTATATTTTTTGAAACTATTTTTAAAACATCTTAAATTCCTTTTCAATGACCCAAAACGTCATTCCCTAGGCATGTCCGTACTCCAAAAGTTTGTGTTTTGGGACCCACATTTATAAAAACATCAACTTTATCCTTTGTTTTAATTAACGAATAATCTATTTAAATGTATATTACACCAAATTCTATTAATATTTTGCGGTTTCAATAAACAATAATTTGATTTTCTTTAGTTGAAAAAGAGTCTACAGCTTTTAGCGTCATTCCCTCGCCACGCATTGATTTTATAATTTTGCGCTGTAATATGTATTTAGAGTGAATGACATTTAGTTGAGTTTAAAGTACGATACGAAGTTATCCTCAGACCATACTGGCTTTGCGGTAGCCGTTTTTTGAATTAGTGCAAACGTGCCAGTTATTGCGGAAACATGTGTTAATCCAGTCACTTCGTCAGTCCCTAGTTGAGTAGCTTTATTGATTACAATAAGAAATTGTATATAATTTCATTAGTATTTACGTGTGGTTTTTTGGCTATTTTCGGCACATCGTATTAAGCATCTTATAATATAAAGTTAATCTGCATTTGTGTTAAGTTTTACTCCAAATCGTCAGTCCCTAGAGCGTCAGGCCCTAGCTTTAAACTGCACTTGGGACTAAATTACTAGTTAGGGAATGATGTTTTTTATATGGTGATAATAACAAAACAACTACATTATGTATATTAACTTATCTATAAATGTTAAGGTTATAAGTTTTATACTTTATTAGAAGTCATATAGTAGTAATGTTGTATGAAAAAATTGAAAATTATAATTTCTCCTAAAATAAAGCATAAAGTGACTGGCCCTTTTAGACATAACATAATTAATTAATAAACTATAATTTACACTAATAAAGTATTCAAAAGCATCTTAAAAAAGTTACGGACAAAATGACGTCGAAAATATACAGATTTTTATGGAATGACCCATTTAGTTAAATTATTTTTTATTTATTATTAGGTATTGATAAAAATTGTGTATTTGCATAAAATAAGACACATTAATTGCGTTTAATTGCGGTTGGGAGAGGGGACGCGCGCATTCCACGGACCGGCAAACTTAGCGCGAACGGGTAGTAGGTTATATCACGTTATGCTGTGTATCTTAGATTCACAGAAAACAAACAGCGAATGGCGCGCAGCGCAGCGGAGAACATCGGAGAGTATTTACAAAGCCGCAGAGCCTCTGCGGCTTTTGTAAGAAATTGCGGTAGAGGAAATGGCATTACATGCCATGTTTTTTGGTCAAAACGCTTAAATAGAAGAAGTATACTTTGCGGCGCTCCCACGACAAAACTATTGATTTCACAAAAAGGTTAGTAGATATCAAATAGGAAATTTTCTCTAGTTTTAGTTTCCCTGAGCATGTTTTATCAAAAGACAATACCGGAAATTGGCGTCTTTTTTTTTTCGCGCGGCCATCGACCAAACCTTGTTTTTTGATGACAAAATAGTGTAATAAACCAAACTTACTATGACATGTATACCTCTAAACTCAGTCTGAACTGAGTTACGAGCATTAGAAGTTTGATGATTTTACATACTAGATTTGCTTTTGCGCGCAAGTTTTGTAAGAAATTGCAACAAAATAGTGACATTGTATGTGTAAACAAACAATACCATCCATTATAGGCTCCAGACATCAGTGTGGAGCAGAATCAGCGCAATAAAAAAATAGTGCAATATTTTGTTGCAATTTCTTACAAAACTTGCGCGCAAAAAGCAAATCTAGTATGTAAAATCATCAAACTTCTAAAGCTCGTAACTCAGTTCAGACTGAGTTGAGAGGTATACATGTCATAATAAGTTTGGTTTATTACACTATTTTGTAAACAAAAAACAAAGTTTGGTCGATGGCCGCGCGAAAAAAAAAAGACGCCACCTTCCATACAAAATCTGGCATTGCCATTTGGCATTGCCATTTATACGAAAGGAATTATTTGAAAATAATAAAAAAAACTGCTATTATAGGCAGCATTTTCCAATATAGTGATTGGACTATGGTCCCATTTGAATAATTTATATTTTTGTGTTAGATAGCCCATTTATCGAGGAAGGCTTTAGGCTATACAGTGTTGATTTCAATTCTCGCCATATTTATTTAGGTAATCTATTATTTAAGTCATAAAAAATACAAACGAAGCATTTATCCATAAAAAAAATAGAAACGAAAGTGGATTTTTTACCGAATATTTTCCGTGCGAAATAACTGTACTGTGGCTCGCAATACTGCAATAGTTTACACTGCGGCACCACCATCGAGCTACGCGGATCGCTCGCTTATCATGTCGGATAGCCTAATGAAGAAAGCCACGCGTAAGCCACGTAATGAAGCTAGTGTAAATAGGTATTTTTCTTTGATTAACTAAATTTAAAGTTCGTTTTAAATTTTTCTCGAAGTCAATTTTTTTAATGATTTGCGATCAGAATAAGCTACTTAATCAACTCCCTAAATATGGCGAGTATTGAAATCAACACCCTGTATAACATCACTCTAAAGCCAATAATAGGGGCGGAGCAGTAAAAAGAAATGTTGCAAGAACGGGAAATATTATTCGAACTATTTTTATGCTTAAGAAGTCGCGGGCACAGCTAGTCTTACTAATATTATAAATGCGAAAGTTTGGATGTCTGGATGTGTGTTACTCTTTCACGCAAAAACTACTGAACGGATTTTGATGAAATTTTACAGTATGTTTTTAACCGAGATTAACATAATAGGCTATAATTTATGACGATCTGTGACAAACTAAATTTCATGCGGGTGAAGCCGCGGGAAAAAGCTAGTTGCTAATAAAACAACGTCAGATTCTTCCATTTTCAAATAAAATTATGACACGTCAATACGGTAGGAATTATTTTCAAGACTGACTGGTGTGTGAGAGTTCTAGGCATGTTTTGGCCAAACAACAAACAGACGCCGTCTACCGCAGTCTCCCTCACGATCCGCGCCGCTGCGCGCCTTCTGATGTGCCTGCCTTAAACTTAAAATAACTTTAAACTAGTCCAGAAAAAAAATCTGATGCATTCTTCACATTACTGGAAGGTAAGTTGTTTATCATGTCCTGCTTTTTATTCTGTTTGTGGTTCACATCTATAAGAGTATCTATGGATTCAAAATATGAAATATTCCAGAACTTTACATCATTATCATGAGAACATGAGGCAATATATTGACCATCATGGCTTATATCAAGACATTCTACTGGTAGTCTATGTTGACCTACGATTCCTAGCTGACGCTGTGGGAACATATGAGCTGCTCTTAACATGCCATCCTCTCCTGACGTAACAACAATATTTTGAGTTATCGGCACCATACATTGTATAGCATGTTTTTGGCCAATAAACTCATCACTATGAAATCCAAATTCTTTCCAGTTAAATAAATACATCTTTCCTGTTGAAGCACCTACAAGTAGTTTTGTATCTGATCTAAAAAGCCCCATACAGGTTAGCTCTGAATCATATTCTTCAGATGTTGTGTAGATTTTACTGAAACAAAATTAAATTACGTTAAACACGAACAAACGTGCCGTGATATTTGTATTTAAAAATATTTTGAATAAAATATGTAGTAAGAATATTTTTAACATAGGTCCATACCTAGCTTTCAAATCAAGACAAGTCAAAACTCCATCGCCACCTGCACAAACTAAATATTTTTGTGCATCATTTGTAATCATATCCGAAACATGCTCATCACCAATTTTTATAGAAAATATTGGATCAGCTTTTCTCATATCCCACATTTTGACAGTACCACCATCATCACCTAAAGTGGAATAAGCAAAAGTTAGCTGTATATGTGTCGCAGTCGGATTTTATAATCCGCCGTTTTACATTACAGCTAGCCATTTTCAAAAACAGCGCTGTTATGTAATGTAATTAATTACGCCGACAAAACGGTAAAATAAAATTTTGAAAAAAAAATTTTTTAGGGCAGCTCCCAAAAGATAAAGTATTTTTTCGGCCGCAAGTGTTTCGCTTCAGTGGCCTTTCGCTCCAGCATACCACAATGAATGTTTTTCGCTAAAACGTACTTCGCTAAATCGACCTTCGCCACTACGTACGGGACCCGATTATGGGGGTATGGTCACCCTACAATCTAAATGCGATGCGGCTACACGTGGGCCGCCGTATTGAAGAATGTATCGTAATGACTAATCGTTGAACTGCCGTATTACAAAACAGCGCTGTTTTTTAAAATGGCTGGCCGTAATGTAAAACGGCGGATTATACAATCTGACTGCGACATAATTATGTATACTTCACATAAACAAAATATTGTTTTACACTTCTTCTCAAGTTTCATAGTCTTAAAAAAGATTTGATTTTATAAAATAACAAAATATATAAGCAATACCTTTCAAGTTATTAGATTAATAAAAAAAAATAGTTTACGAAAGTTATATTTATTTACTTACCTGTAACTATTTTTTCACCACCCAAACTAATCATTGAATACACTGGGTCATCATGAGCATTTTCATAACACCTCTTCATCTTTCCTGTTTCAACATCTGTAGCTACAATAGTTTTATCCTGTAAAAGATCAGAAAGTAACCTTTTATTAATCCTATGCATAAAATTATAGACAGACAGAATAAAGTTATTAATAAGAGTTATTTAAATGTGATTCAGCTAGGTTTTATTAAGTTTCTATTCCATAGTTAATAGTTTGGTCTATTGCCAACAATATGCCAGATTCTGAACAGTCTAAATGAGACCTAGAAAGTAGAAAACCAAAATTTATGGTTTATCTGACACATTTTATCAGTCACTCACTGATAAAATCAGTCACTCACTAACCAAAAACTACAAAATAATGTTTATGTAGACCAAGTTAATATAAACAATTGAAATACAAACCTTTGAAGTGGAATATAAAGTAAGGCCACTGTCATCAAATTCAATGTCTCTACACGCCTTCAGATGAACTTCATATGTCTCAACCAATTTAGTTTCTTCATTACTATATTCATACAATAAAACATCTCCAACAATATTTGCTAAAGCAATTAAATTTTTTACTGGATTGAAAGAGATATTCACTATGAAATCTTCACAGTTAATGGTTGGAGGGTGATCCCGAGCTTTATTTTTTTCAGCTTTAATTGCTTTGACTAACTCATCATCATCATCATCCTCATCATCTTCTTCTTTATTATTTTGATCCTCCTTCTCTATTGCTTGATCTGGCGAAGCACTCATATTATTGTCTTCATTTTCTAAAAATAAAACACTAGTAAAAAATCACATTGACAGAAAGAATAATTTCATAGAAAGAAAGATTTTTTTAATTGCAACTAAATTAAATAACATTATTACATTTCTAATAAGACACCCCGCAGACTATGAATGAAGAATCGGTCGATGTAATGCTTTACTGACCTAACTATCGGCCAAGAAAAAGTCGGTGGTCTGCGGCTGGGCTATATAGGTATGGAGGTGTGCACATTACACCGATTTGGTATCGGCTGATTCTTCATAAGAAACCCAACTACCTATAAAATGTAGTCTTTGCAGTGTCTAAAGATTTGTGTGTAAAGTTTAATTATTACACTCCAATGTGTATCTGTTTCGTTATAAAAATTGACTAGCAAGATAGAAGATTCTTCAATAGATAGATGCTTCAATAGAACTACCTGCTAAGAATCAATTTATTGCAGTATCTCATATTTACCAATGACATATCATCAAACATCTTAGATATTTACCACTGTCTGTTTCGGAGTTTTCAAATTCATCAATACTGATTTCACTGCTATCACTGTCATCGTCGGAAGAGTTTTTATCATAATCTCGGAAATCTTCCCCCATTTTAATGTTTTTTGATCTCACTTGTGTATTGTTATAATTAATAAATAAAAGACGTGTATGTTTTACGTGTTCGGCGGACACAGGATTCGTACATGTTTTTCTAAAAAATAACCTAAAATTGATTAAACGTCATTAATGTCTTCTTCTTCTTCTTTTTTGATGATGTTGGCAATGTTGCAAATTGTCTATGGTACTTTAAGAATGATACAAGTGACATCTTTGTGGAAAATATCTTGATCTTAAAATAACAGAAATGTAGCTCATTTATTAAGTTGAATAATGTTCGAGGAGTGTGCCTCTCCACACAACTCCTGGGAGGTTATTCTTCAATCAAAATAACGCCACTTCAATACTCACACACACTTTATTATTAAAATATTATCAAAATCTATTACATATTAAATATTAAAACATTTACAACTGAATCTATCGAAATTCAATAATACACTGATACAATGTCACATTTTCTCGCTTTTCTACACCTGTCATTATTTTCAAACTTCATTCTATTGCTGTTTACTTTTAAAATAAAACCTGCCAGCAACATGTCATCTCATGATAAAATTCTATATCCTAACATCCCCTCTGAATTTTATCTTTATATCATCATAACAACTACCTATCTACTCCTTAAAACCCAACTTAACTAACTTACCCAATACAACCATACAACCATGGACCTATAAAAAAAGGCGGACGGAACTCGCGCTACAACAAAACTGTGACGCAAAATTTTGGCGTTTGTCTATTGTGTGAGTGAATTTAGGGATGCCATGTTAGCCAAAACATTTTACCCATTTATCTTAAGAAAAACATAGATGGGCAGATATGTTACTTGGAAATGTAGACGGAATTATATCGTGCCATTTGAAAAGGATGAAAGATGAATACGTTGAGGTAGACGCGAAATTTTCAAATTTTCTTACTTTGTTTGCAAGTCAGTGTCAGGTACGATTCACGCAGTTACAAATTATCAATCTTGTGTACCTACGTAATCATAATCTTATGTATCATCAATATTAATTATTATCTCTGATAGATTGTAACATACAACCTGACACGGACTTGCAAAAATATAAGAAAATTTGAATTTCGCAGTTCCACGTCCTTGGGAAGGATCAAATCTGCCTACGAAAATATATCCCATTAAAACACAGTTATTATGATAAATTATTTTATTTCAATAGTATGCGTAATAAACTCATAAAAAGTCTTAAAATTATAGATTTCCCACTTTTCGGGTAATTTTCCCACGTAAATAACTGAGAACACTGGCCTTTGACGTATTATTTTGTCGGGTGATTGACGTTTCATTTTAATATTTTAATGTTTATAAAATCGGGGAAATAAGTGATTAGATTATTAGTTTACCTGTGAAATGTGATTCCTTGATTTTTGTTCGTTCGATCAGAACGGTTTTTACACAATTTCACCGCGCAAGACATGTCTTATTTGTGTTTTTTTTTCGCCGCGTAAATGTGTCAACTGTGTGAAGTTTGCACTCGAAGTGGTGTATCACAGTGTATCAGGGTATGAATGTGTGCGTGCCGGCCTGTACGTACCAGTGGGTAGACACTTCTCATACAAAAACTAGTCTCTATATGTAGCAATTGATATACAACCTTATCCCTTAAGCAATAAAGTGCATTTTGGATTGATTTTACTATAGCAGGGGAACCCGCGGATCAATACCACCATACTAAAAATAATTGTTAGTGTCCTTATGTTGGTAGTATTGTTAGTTTGACAAATGAAAAAAAATGTCTGTCAATTGAGTTTGAGTTTTTAACCGGCGAATTGATTCGTGTGAAGTTATTTTCTCAGATTTGGTGCAATATTACTGTAAATAAACTTTTCTGTCGTTTACGTTGAGTTGATTAAGTTCCTCCGTATCGGGCGTGATAAAGTTTGCTGTTCAGTGTTATGTTTTTTGTGAGATAGAGACTCTTTTAAATAAGCTGTGTTTCAACTTCTACAGAAGTTTAAACTCTTATTTACTTTTCTGTTTAATGGGTATGTTATCTACTTACTTGAAATATTACATCTATTACAAATCTATTTTTCATTAAAAACAACCCTATGTGATGAAAATGTAAATGTACTTTCAAAACTGGTAAATGCATGAACCAGGGCATTGACACTGGTTGGAGAGAAATTATAGGCTTTGTTTAATTAATACCTATTTCATTTTAGGCTTCTACTGATAATGGAGAGTAGAAACAACAAGAAGTGCGTTATTTGTAATAAGAGGCGAAGTCGTGGTGGATCACCCTTACTTTTGAGTAGGTTTCCTCTGGATTCTGACCGGTGAGTTTCTAATAACACTCATTTATTACAAGATAATTTTACTGATTGTGTAAACTTAAAGGCTGGGATTAATATTTTTAATCATACAGTAAATAACCATAACCAATTTTTAATTTCAGTATTTTGTTTCGTACTCTGCAAATGAATTGCATAACAATACTAAAAGAAATTAGTTGATGAATAAATTTCAGTTTGTTATTCTTTTTCTTTTCTAATAGGTATTTCTTATTTCAGTTGTCGAATGTGGGTTAAAAATGCTGGCTTAGAAGACTTAGCATATGTACCTATTGAAAAGTTACACCAACTGAAGTTTGTTTGTGGTGGGCACTTCACTCCTGAATCCTTCAATGCCAAAGGAACTCGGCTGAAGAACTCAGCTATTCCAACACTGGAATTGAGCAATCCCATCTTGCCAGATGAAGTTTTGACAGAGTTTCCTCTTCATGTAAAAGACTCCAATAAAGAAAACCTCAAGACAGGTATGATGATGACTTCAATTATTTTTTTTAAATTTAATTTACTATCTATCAATTTTTCTGAATTATTTAGATGTCTTAATTAATTTTCTTTGGTTTCCAAAACAAACCAACCGAATGCAATTTAACAAGGTTCTTTCTTTGTAACCACAAACATGTGTTGTATGCTTATCAATAAATAATATATAATTTCAATTATTAATTATATCTATACTTTGTTACAGTTCTTTATGATCATTCATATTGCATTCCAAAGAAGTCAAATCCAGTTGAACGAGGTATGTTTATCTAAAATTATACTAATAATATAAAAAGGAAATATTTAATTGTTTGTTTGTATTTGATCGGCTCCGTAACTCGAGCCAAGATAGCCTAAAGTGCGGGTTAGAACCCCACAGCTTGAATATTGTAGTAAACCCACTCGTAACACAATTTAGCTTAGAATGTGTGTTGAGTTAGAGGGACTTTAGTAATTTGTGTAATACAAATTCTTCAAAAAAAGTACCGGACCAATTTGAAAAATTTTAGGCAATCTACATTAATTAGCCAGGTCAGCTAGTTTAATAATATTTATAAGCTAGTAATTTTTAATGTGAGCAAGACATGTACTAGACTGATTGTACCCTAAAGTTGGGTAAGAACATGACATTTTATTACCCAATTCACATTTCATTATCTGCTTTCAGTTCCCCTTACAACTACAACCAAACAACTAAATTCAACATGTTTGGGAGCTGTGGATATACCAGATTCTGGTATTTCTGCGAAAACAACTTTTGAACCTCTTCCTTCTACTTCCAATGCACCAGAACATATGACCTATAAACCCATTACTCATGGTAAGTGTACAAACTAATTATTTACCTTCTAAAATATGCCTTCCCTCAAACTAAAGAATGCCACCCTGGATGCGTTCTGCAGTCTGCAGTCAGGTCAAAATGAACTTATATGTACAACATTCTAGGTTTCTGTACATTTTATATTAATGCGATTTGACCGTGCGGATACGAACAAAGAACGCAAAGCACACGTGACTGATTGCCTTATCACGACCACTTACAGATTGTCTTGACATACCCGCAGACCGCATCCAGAATGCAGAACATTAAAACCTCTAAATGCCTTTAATTTAATATTATGTCATTGTTATTGAAGGTGGGCCCACGCTTCATATTTTATGAGAAGAGCTATCATTATCCTGTCTTTGCATTTTTTTAAAACTTGATAATGATTGATTGATTTGGAAATAATATGTTTCATAAAACAACAAAATAAATTTTAAACTAATTTGCATATTTATAATATTTCAGATGATAAAAACATTTGCCATCAAGATGCACAGGCAGAAATATTAGTCCACAGTTATAAAAGACCTAAGAAAAACATTGAAATGAAAGGTAAGATAAAACATACCTAATTTAAAAAACTAAGTAAAATTGCTGATTAATAAACCAATATTCAATTCAATTTGCTTTAATGTTGTTTTTTTTTACTAATGGAAATGTTTTTATTACAGACACTTCATCAACATTTACAATTAAAGAGAAGAGGCTTTGGCGACAGTTACAAAATGCAAAAAAAAACAATAAGGAATATAGCGAAGGTAGTTGCAGAAGAACACAACAGAAATTTTTTAAATATTAAAAAACTGAATAGTACCATTGTAAATCCAACATTCAAAACTAAGATGAGGGTGAAGTATGCTGCGCATGCTCTGAGTAATACCGTGGCAGCTATTTTAAAAATGATGGCATGGAAAGAAGTTTCTGATTGCAATGATACAGCATTTGTGATTGAACAGTTAGATAAACTATTTGATTGTACAAATGGTCCATCATCTTTAAATGACGTAAAGAAAGGGATCCGGGAAAATGTTTCCACATCAAGTAATCACATTGAGTCTTGGACCTTTTATACTGATAAGTTAAAAACCATAAAATTTATAACAGCAGAAAACACGATACTAAAAAATGTTAAATGCGTAAAGGGATATCAAATATCTATCAAATCCTTAAACGATATTTGGGAAAAGTTAAAGAATGAAGGGTTTAAATATATGAACCTTAGACAGTTTAACCAAGACTCTCTGGAAAACTTATTTGGAATCATTAGGCAACACAGTGTAACCAATAGAAATCCCACTATCACGCACTTTACTGCAGCGCTTAAAACAAGCATGGTTACTGGGCTGAAAGTGCCTCATAGCAGAAGTGCTAATTGTGAAGCAGACAACAATAAACATATGCTGGAATATAAAGACATTTTAAAAACTAATTTAAAAACAACAGAAATAAAAATTAATGTTCAAGATTCCACAGACACTGAATTTTATCCTGTGTTGTCTATCCCGGACCCTGAAAACTTAGAACAGCCCATTGAAAATTTGTGTAGCCTTGAAAACCAACCAGTAGTATATGTAAGCGGGTATTTAGCTGCCAAACTATTACAGAACAGTTCTTGTTTAATTTGTGAAGAGTGTTTGAGCGTGAAAACTCCTGTTGACAATGATTTGTATGCATATATATCTCTTCGCGAATGGTGGCATGATAAAAAAAGTCTCGTTTATCCAACAATTCAATTATGTACCACCGTAAATGAAGCTAAACAATTTTATCATGACCATATTGCCGACCAGATATATATGGAAAATGTTGGAAAATTCATTTTCTTAATGTTGAGTACAAATTGTAATTTTAGTTGGTTTAAATGTCAACAACATAATAAATAAATTTATGATAAGATGTTTAAAATATTAAGTTACCTTTTTCTAAGAAAAAGTTGTAAAATCATTAATGACAGCCTCATAAAAAGTGAAAACAATTTTGCTGACAAAAGTAAAAAAGCACAGCAACAAAGCATTGAAAAGTAATCTTAGGGCTGAGGTTCGATCAGCTGATAAGAAAATTAAAGATGTTTATAAATAAAAATCCTATTTTTTCTTAGAAAAAGTTGTGAAAATAAAAGTTTACAAAATTATCATTTCTGTACTGTTATAATTTTCAATAATTCCTCATGCCTACAACTGCTATGTCATGTTCAATACTTATTGTAATATACCTATTTTATTTCGAAATAAATAATTTACGTTACAAAACTTCGTTTTACTTACACATAGTATAAAATAAAAATAGTAACCATTAAAATATTGAAGGTTCCTATACTAGATATCGATATGCAATTACAACCCTAGCAAAGTATCGATAATCGATAAGTTATTACGAACGTCACTAATACTGTCAGAAAATAAGGCATTATGTTGGTAGCTCCGCCTGTAGTTTGTGCGGTTGGTAAAGATTTGCGGGTCGTTCTCTAAAATGCATATGTGTGCGTGAGCTCAAAAAATATCTATGGAGTGCCGTCTCTTACTCTTTTATGCTCTTTGGTACGTACAGGCGAGCTGGTATATCCTAATGTCACAGTATTTTATTGATGAGAATCCGTCCGACTTTTTTTATAGGTCCATGCATACAACAAATATACTTTTGAATTAATTAACCTAAACACCTTACATAACTAACTTAAAATTAAAATTTCAAGTTAACTCCCAAAAACCTTATATTCTAATAAACCTACATAATTCGTCACATCACAAATGTCCACTATGTATCACTCACTATACATTGTCTAAGTCTCAAAAACTTTGTTCTATCCAGTGGTTTAGTTAAAATATCAGCCAAATTGTCTTTAGTAGGACAATCATATTCTAATAAATTTTTATCTAATTTCTCCTTAATAAAATGGTATTTCACATCAATGTGCTTGCTCCTCCTATTTAAGATTCCGTTTTTAATCAAAACTATTGCTGATTGATTATCAACAAACAATTGTGTTTTTGGTAACTCCCCTGTCAACTCATGAATCAAACTCTGAATGTAAAGCAGATCTTTTATACACTCGGCTGCAGATATATATTCAGCCTCAGTACTAGACAAAGCAGTTACTGACTGTTTGCGAGAACACCAGTGAATTGGACCACCACCATAAAACACTACAAAACCAGTCGTGCTCTTCCTAGTATCAGGATCACCTGCAAAGTCTGCATCACAATATGCTTTTAAACTTAGATCGCTACCATGAACATATTTTATACCACTGCTAACTGTATTTTTAATATATCTAAAAATGTTTTTAATATTTGCAAAATCATTCAAATTAGGATGTTCCTGATGTCTACTACAATAACCAACATGAAACGACAGATCTAATCTTGTTTTGTTCACTAAATACAACAACGAGCCGATTAATTGCCTATAACGATGCACATCATCATCACCACCTTTCCCCTCTTGATGTTTATCTACCAAAGTATCTGGATGACTACTATCTTTTAAGCTTTTGTATTTAAATTTAACTAAAAGTTGATTTATATAACTTTCCTGAAAAATTTTTATAAAATTTTCTTCAATTAACACATCAAAACCTATAAACTTTTCAGTTTTATCAAATTTCCGCATTTCAAATTCCGTTTCTAATTGATTTATTATTTTATTTAAACATATCTCATCCTTACCAATTAAAATACCATCATCTACGTAAATTGCTAATTATCTTTATTTTTATTATGAAACACACATGGATCTAATTTCATTTGTATCAATCCCAATTTCTTCAAAAATTCCGTCAACCTCTTATTCCACATAAGTGGCGCTTGCTTCAACCCGTACAAACTTTTCTTTAATTTACACACCTTATTTTCTTTGTCCTTTATGTTGTATCCTAAAGGTATCTCCATAAAAATATCTTCATTTAATTCCCCATATAAAAACGCTGTTTTCACGTCGAACTGCTTTATTTTAAACCCTTGTTGAGCTGCAATAGCCAACAACAATCTAACACTTGTTGTGTTTACCACTGGACTATATGTTTCTTTATAATCAATGTTATACTTTTGTAAAAAACCTCTTGCCACTAATCTAGCCTTATATCTTCCACCAGGCTTTATTGTAAAAATCCATTTACTTGATATTATTTTTCTATTTCCTGCTTCC
Organism: Ostrinia nubilalis; assembly: GCF_963855985.1. Taxonomy (NCBI): domain Eukaryota; kingdom Metazoa; phylum Arthropoda; class Insecta; order Lepidoptera; family Crambidae; genus Ostrinia; species Ostrinia nubilalis. The sequence continues at coordinate 11,482,252 of NC_087090.1, forward strand.
TGCCTTTCTACAATTTCCCATGTTTTATTCTTCTCTAAAGATTCTTTTTCTTCATCAATTGCTTTCTTCCATAAATCTTTATCAACACTACTCAAAACTTCCGTAAAAGTTAAAAACGAACTCTCTAAATCATAATCCATTAGCCTAGAAGGTAATCTCCTCTCTCTATTTGGTAAAATCCTTAAACCATCACTGTCTTCAACAGCTGAGTCTTCTCTAACCTCCCCTCTCAAATTTATATTTTCTTCAATACAATCTTCAATATTCTCAGTATTTCCACCATCAACTTCAACATCTTCAACTCTATCTTCAAAAACATCAGTAACTCTTTCTTCATAAACACCATTATCTTCAACACCATTTCTAATATATTCATTAACTTCTTCATTACCAACACCACCGCTTATAACTTCATCACAAATATCACCATCAATATCACCATCAATATCACCATTAATATCACTATTAATATCACCATTAATATCACTATTAATATCACCATTAATAACTTCATCACTAATATCAACACTAATTTCTTTAAATAAATTATTTAAATCACTTAGTCTCACTTCCCTATAACACGTTTTTAAAAACTCACTAACATCACTCTTACTATTATTAAACGTTACATCTCTTGAAGCTCATCTCTCGGGCTGGAAGACGTAGCGTGGGCAGGCCTCCTACTAGGTGGACCGACGATCTGGTAAAGGTCGCGGGAAGAGCCTGGATGCGGGCAGCGCAGGACCGTTCATTGTGGAAAACCTTGGGGGAGGCCTTTGTCCAGCAGTGGACGTCATTTGGCTGAAACAACAACATCTCTTGAATAATAGATTTTAAAATGTAAAGGATCCCATATTTTATATCCGTTATTAGTATAACCTACTAAAAGCCCTTTACTGCTTCTTGAGTCAAGTTTATTTAACTGAAAATTATTTTTAAAGTATGTTAATGATCCGAAAATATTTAAGTGTTTTAAATTTGGTATTCTATTAAACCACATCTCCGCCGGTGTTTTAATGTTTACTGTGTTTGAACATCTGTTTAATAAATAAGCAGAAGTTAAAACCGCTTCACCCCATAGTTCATGTGGTAGCTGCATATCAAAGAGTAAAGCTCTTGTTCGTTCCATTAGGGACCTATTTAACCGTTCAGCTTTACCATTCAGTTGAGGAGTATACGGAATTGTATAATCAATATTAATACCTTTGGAAATACAATAAGTTTTAAATTGGTTACTGGTGTATTCTCCACCATTATCACATCTGAATGTTTTAACTGTTGTGTTAAAATGATTTTCCGCCAAATTGATAAAGTTTAAAATTTTAGAAAAAGCTTCGTTCTTGTTTTTAAGAAGAAATACTTTAACAAAATGTGTATAATCATCTAAAAATGTAATAAAATATTTGTAGCCATCCCATGTTTCCTTTCCAATAGGACCACAAATATCACTGTGAATAATTTCTAAAGGTTTAGTAGCTCTATATCTAACAGTTTTAAAAGGTTTTCTACAAAGCTTAGATTGTATGCAGACTTCGCAGATGTCTACATCATCTACTAAGTTTCTATCTATACCTAAAACAAGGTCTTTAGTCTTGTTTATAGGTACATGACCTAAGGCACGATGCCAGAAGCCTTTAATAAGGAATGTTTTGTCTGACCTCGAATGCACGACTGACTCTGACATGTCCATTGGCAGTTTCATATAATAAAGGCCATCCTCTCTGCGAACTCCTGTCTGCTTACACTCAGAGTTCTGATCCATGATTTGGCATTTATTTCTGTAAAATTTAACAGTATAATTATCATCAGCTAATTTAGACACAGATAATAAATTCTTTTTAAGTTGGGGTACACATAAAACATTCTTAAAATTAATATTGTCTGTATAAATATTTCCCATGGTGTTAACTGGATGTATGTTTCCATCAGCAGTCATAATTCTATAATTTATGTCTTCTTTGTCATTCAGATAGTTTTCAGACGTAACAATATGACTACTAGTTCCTGAATCCAGGATGAAGTCCACAGTTGTTTTTAAAGGAATAAAATTACTCACATGCTGATGTTGCTGTAGACAGAATTTCGTGTAATGAGAATTATGCTTGCAGTACATACAGTTCGTTTGTTGACTGCACTCCGTATGTTTGTGTCCGAACTTCAGACATCTGAAGCATTGCAGGTTATTATTTTTCCATCCACGATTTGCATTCATATTCTGCCGACAATACTTGGCAATGTGTCCTTTCTTGCCACATTGAAAACAACTCTTGACTACAAATGCGTTGTCATTTGTTTCTATTGCTGACGTAGACGGCGTCATTTCGGGTTTTTCCAAATTTTGATTTTGATTTTCTTTTCGCATAGTAAGTTCTAGATTTATTCTTGATAGTAGATTTATCAATGCTTTTTCCGAAGTTTGGGTTGACTCCCACGCAGTTCTAAAAAAGGCAAATTCTTCTGGTAAGCTTGATAAAATTTTAATCATGATTTGTTTCTCGTCAATGCTGTAACCCAAATTTCTTAATTTTATTGCTTGATTTTCAATTTCTGCTATGTCAATCATCAAATCCGAATTTGAAAATTTGAATTTGTAAAATTGTTCTAAAAGTTGGCAAATCTGTGTATCTTTATGTCCTAGAAATAATGTGTCAAATTTTTGTAAAATTTCTTTTGTTGTATTGCAATTCAATGCATATACAACAAATTTATCACATAATGAGCTTATTATGATGTATCTTGCTTTTGCATCCTTTCTATTAAAATCCTTTTTGCTCTCAGCATTATCTTCCAAAACACAATCTATATCTTTCGCTGTCAATAACAATATCAATTTCTTCTTCCAGTTTGTATAGTCTTCTCCTTTTGATAACGTTGATAATTTAAAATTTTCTTCCGACATATTGTTATTTTAAAATTTTCCAAAACAAAATCAGGATAGATCTTTAACTTTCATTCTTCTTATTCAAGAGATAATTCTTACAGCCCTCTGGGTTCGTACGCTGGGCCCATAACCTGTTCGAGGAGTGTGCCTCTCCACACAACTCCTGGGAGGTTATTCTTCAATCAAAATAACGCCACTTCAATACTCACACACACTTTATTATTAAAATATTATCAAAATCTATTACATATTAAATATTAAAACATTTACAACTGAATCTATCGAAATTCAATAATACACTGATACAATGTCACATTTTCTCGCTTTTCTACACCTGTCATTATTTTCAAACTTCATTCTATTGCTGTTTACTTTTAAAATAAAACCTGCCAGCAACATGTCATCTCATGATAAAATTCTATATCCTAACAAATAAAGCCTAGTTTCTGAAGGCCGTATCTTTTCATTTGTAACAATTTATTCAACTTAATTGTGACAATGTCTCATAACGAAACTGTGTCGTCGAGTTCCATCACGAGAGGTTCTCGTTATCTAAATCCGGAAAAATTTTCAACGGATCCAAGTACGCCCGGTGCAGAGCTCCAATGGAGTCATTGGCTGCATACATTCCAAAACTTCATATCAGAAGAGATAAGTAATGCTAGTCCTGACTTAAAATTAAAGCTACTTATCAACTATTTGGCGCCTGGAGTCTTTGCTATAATAAAAGGATGTGCCAGTTATGACGAAGCAATAGAATTACTTAAAAAATCATACGAGAAACCTCGGAATCGTATTCTGGCTCGGCACATCCTCTCAACAAGACAGCAAAAGCCTGAGGAATCTATACGTGATTATGTTCGTGCCTTGAAACTGTTAGCCCAAGATTGTGATTTTCACGCTGTGACTGCCGAACAAAATCAAAACGATTTCATGTGTATTGCATTCATATCGGGTATCAACTCTCAAAGAATCCGTCAAAGACTGTTGGAAAATTTGACATTGTCATTCGATGACGCACAGAACCAGGCACTGACACTTGAAACCGCCGAAAAAAGTTTGCACTCTTTCTCAATTTCATCTAATCCGACCTCATTGCTTAACGCTATACCGGTTCAACCAGAACAAGAAAAGGAGGTCGATGATAATTTAGCCGCTGTTAATTTCGGTCATAAAAAACGTCGATGTTTTTTTGCGGTGGTAATGTACATCAACGTATAAAGTGTCCTGCGTTTCATTCGCAATGCCAATTATGCTCCAAGAAAGGACATTTTGCAAATGTATGTCGGAGCAGTGGTGGAACGAGTCCTAAAATGAATGCTGTAACTCAAGATACACCTACGGAGGCAGCGTCGGTAATTGCAGCCGCTCCAGGAAGTCTGCGAAAAGCGACTATCCCCATAACTATTAACGACTACCTTGCAGACGCACTCGTTGACACAGGAAGTTCAGTAAGCTTTATTGACAAAGGTTTGGCTGAAACATTAAAACTAAAGAAGAAACGTTGCAGTCAGTCTATTACACTAGCATCGCTAAGCCATACCTCTATCGTAGAAGGATCGTGTTCCGTAACTTTAAAGATCGATAAACATATTTACCCGAAACGGAATTTGCTGATTGTAAACAACTTGTGTGCAGACGTCATAATTGGGCATGATATACTAAAAACACATTCTTCGCTCATTTTGAACTTCGGTGGTGAGGAGGAGCCCCTCAGCGTCTGTAACGTAATGGAAGCCTCGGTTCCTCCTGCTTCAATTTTCACAAATCTCACTCCTTCTATTAAGCCCATTGCTATCAAGTCCAGGAGGCACAACGATGAAGACGAAGCCTTTATCAAAGTAGAGGTGAACAAACTACTTGAAGATGGCGTCATAAAGCCAAGTGTGTCTCCCTGGAGAGCACAAGTTCTCGTCGCTGGAGGAGGCAACCACAGAAAGCGACTTGTTATTGATTACTCAAGAACTATCAATATTTTTACCGAACTGGACGCCTATCCCTTGCCAAAAATAAATTCAATAATTTCAAAAGTTTCCAAATTCAACTTTTTTAGTCAAATCGATTTGAAAAGCGCTTATCATCAAGTGCCCATACTGAAAAAAGAACAGAAGTTTACTGCCTTCGAAGCATGTGGAAAACTGTACGAATTTACTCGAATCCCATTTGGCGTTACTAACGGCGTAGCCGCTTTCCAGCGAACACTAGAATTCATCATAGAAAAGGAAAATTTAGTTGGAACCTATGCTTATCTCGATGATGTGACCATCTGTGGCGTGACTAAGGCCGAACACGATAAAAACCTTAATGCCTTTCTACAGGCGGCTGAAAAATATAGACTTACATTGAATAAAGAAAAGTGCACCTTTTGTTCGGAAACCATTAATCTTTTGGGTCACACCATCACCAATCAGACAATCAAACCTGACAAATCAAGAATACAACCTTTACTCGATCTTCCTGAGCCTAAAGATTCAATGTCACTCAAAAGGGTTTTAGGATTATTTGCACATTATAGCCCATGGGTAAGAAACTTTTCTCATAAATTGAGGCCATTGATAGATAGTACCGAATTTCCTCTTTCTAATGAAGCATTATCAAGCTTTAACAATTTAAAGACTGAGCTCGCTAACGCTAGTTTACATGCAATTGATCTTAAAGCTACTTTCACTGTCGAAACGGATGCATCAGAATATGCGATTGGAGCCATTTTATCACAGGACGAACGACCTGTAGCTTACTTTTCTCGTTCATTATCTCCACCTGAGAGACGCCACTCTTCAATAGAAAAGGAGGCGTGTGCCATCGTTGAAGCACTTCGCAAGTGGCGCCACTTCCTTTTAGGAAAGCATTTTGTTTTAATCACTGACCAGCAGTCAGTAGCGTTTATGTTGCAAGCTCACCATTCAAGCAAAATTAAGAATGAAAAGGTAGAGCGTTGGAGACTCGAGCTATCAGCATACAAATATGATGTTATATATAGACCGGGGAAGGAGAATTTGGCCGCTGATGCACTGTCTCGCGTTTGTGCTCAGATACACACCAACGTCACAAATAAACTAATTGAGTTGCACAACGCTCTTGGACACCCTGGTATTACTCGTATGACTCATTGGATCAGAACTAAAAATTTGCCATACTCTGTCACTGATATAAAAGCGATTACTTCTGCTTGCAGAATTTGTGCTGAAATCAAACCACAATTTCACAAAACTCAAGGAAAGCTTATTAAGGCGATAGCTCCTTTTGAACGACTAAGCATTGATTTCAAGGGCCCATTACCTTCAAAGAGCAAGAATAGATACATCCTCACTATTATCGATGAATTCTCTAGATTTCCATTCGCATATCCTTGTCAAGATTTATCTGCAGACACTGTAATCAGATGCCTTAAAGATATTTTTTTTATGTTCGGCACTCCTCTCTTTGTCCATTCTGATAGAGGCTCTGCTTTTGTGTCAGAACGAGTGCAGCAGTTCTTGCTTTCTTTAAACGTGGCAAGTAGCCGGACTACTCCATATAATCCACAAGGTAATGGACAAGTTGAACGTTTAAACGGGACATTGTGGAGGACAGTGCAACTTTTCCTAAAATCTAAGGGCCTGGAAGTGACGGATTGGGAACAAGTGCTATCCGAATCTTTACATTCTATACGTTCTTTACTTTGCACGGCCACAAATTGCACTCCTCACGAACGTTTGTTTTTCCACCCTCTACGAACAATGAATGGGCAGTCGATACCATCATGGTTATCGTCTTCTGGGACCGCTCTCATGAAAAGGAATGTTCGTGCTTCAAAGTACGACCCCTTAGTGGAAGAGGTCGAACTTTTACAAACAAATCCATCATATTCGTATATAAGATTACAAGATGGTAGAGAGACCACCGTTTCAAACAGACATTTGGCTCCTTTACCGGATGGAGAGGATGATTCCTGTCAAGAAGAGCCATCAGACTTAGATGAAATAGTTCAGGAATCTGAATCTGTTCAGCAGCCTGAACTTGGTCAAGAAACTGGTGTTGCTGAAGAGCCAGAGGCAAACCTGAGCCGGCGTTCCCACAGGGCTCGCAGAAGACCAGGCTATCTAGAAGATTTCGTTTGTGATAATGACTAAAGTGTACCTGGACATTGAAATATAGCGAGGGAGAATGATATGAACCTCCTCTGTTGCAAATTGTCTATGGTACTTTAAGAATGATACAAGTGACATCTTTGTGGAAAATATCTTGATCTTAAAATAACAGAAATGTAGCTCATTTATTAAGTTGAATAAAGCCTAGTTTCTGAAGGCCGTATCTTTTCATTTGTAACAGGCAATACACGTCGAGGTTGACTTGTTGTTCGAAACGGACTACTATTCCGGAGGTTGCGGGTTCGATTCCCGCACAGTATAGTTCCAAAATACTGAGCCCCGATTACGGTAATTTTTAACGTCAACAATCCAGACACGCTTCTCGATTCTGCGATACGATTGGTCGTTCAACAGCGTACGTCAGCTGTTTTGACCAATCGTATCGCAGAATCAGAAACGCGTCTGGATTGTAGACGTTATAAAAGTTACCGTAATCGGGGCTCTGGACTGTCCTATCGATGACATTGACAGTGGGGCGCCACCGTCAATACCGGATCGCTGGTTCCGATTTTTGCCATGTTGGAAACCATATAGTTGAACGATGGTAGCGCCCCCCTGTCATTGAGTTTGGTGGGACAGTTCAGCGTGGGTCATCTATACAAACATTTGTGTGCATGAACATATTTGTTTGTATTGGACTGGGTGTTTTCTATGTATAATATGTATGTATTTACAAAAAAAAAGTATTTAAGTATGTTGATATCCGTTGTCTAGTACCCATAGTACAAGCTTTGCTTAGTTTGGGACTAGAAGCGCAGTGTCAAATGTCCAAGGATATTTATTTATTTAATTTCTAATAAATCTTTTTTTTTAAGTTTGTATTTACATTATAAAGTTATTATCGAATTCCCTGAACTAAAAAATCCCTGATTTTACTGATCTCGGCTTAGTTCAAACGATCATTGCAGACGTTGTGATAGGGATAGAGACATGCGATTTTTGGTTTTACAAAGGTAATACGATAAAGAATAACACAAAGTAATAAAAACCACCTGTTATGGGGGCATTATTTGGAGAAATTTATCAAATAACCAAAAAACACGAATTAAAATGCAGATTTCTCTCAAAATGTATCATTTTTTATTATTTATTGCCATTTTCTGAATATTTTATGTATCGCCTGTTATTTGTTTTATCAGGATATACCGTCATATACCTCTTAGTTTAAAAGTTATTACGTTTTCTTTACAATAAGTAATTGGAAGAAAAAAATTCTATAAAAATTAAAAAAAAAACAATAATTTTTTGACCTCTTTTTTGTCGATAAAAATAGGTCTAGTTTCATCTATTTTCATATGTGCACTTTATCGTGACTCACACTGTATAACACCAAAAGCGTCTTTTCGCTGGGAAGTTTTCGCAAGGAAAATGATTAAATTCAAAAGTTTTTGTTTATTTGCATTTCCATGTGCAATTTAGAATTTATCCAAATCCATTGTTTTGAAAATAATACAATACATACACCATAAAGATAAATATTTTCAAAATAATGGATTTGAAAAAAATCTACATTGTACATCATAAAAACAATAATTCCTTGAAGTTTATGAGTACCTATGTGTGCGTGAATTGTGTGTATGTGTGCGTGGACTTTATGTATGTGTGTGTTACGTAGGTTTAGTACAGGGATTTTAACACCAGGCAGCAGCACTAGTCAATTATTAGGTTCAAAAATTTAACGGAGAGGGCTCTCTATTTCCAATATTACTTTGAGTCAGTGTTGTCATGTCACACAGTGTCAATCGGTTTATTTGCTGCCAGTTGCTGCTGATAATGTCATTTTTGTCATCACGAATAACAAGAACAATCATCTTATTTTTATAATTTTTAGTACATGTGAACTTGTGTGTGTAGTTAAAAACAGTAAATTTACGAATGGAACCAAATTGGTGATAAATGAGTGCTTGCGCTAAACGTACCGTGTTTGTTGGATTTAATATTTTATGTGGATTCTAGTGCATTTGCGCACATATGACATACTGTTTAATACGGATTAATAGTAAGTACAAACAAATCACCTTTACTTAGACTCAGCACTGCTTGGAATCAGGTGTACGTTAAGTGTTTGTATTTGTTGTTTAAGTTGTTTTTCTCTATGTGATAAAATAGGTAGGTGCTTACAATCAGGCTTATTTATTAATCAATCACGAACCTACTCGTTCATGAGTTAGTTCATGAGCTATGCTATGATACCCAACCCACAATATTATGTCATGGGTCAGGCCCCCCTAAATAATGACCATAGATACGCCAATGCATAATGTGCATCAATAAAAGTGTTCAAGTGTCTTTCTCAGCAATCACAATGCTTGTTTAAATTTCTTATTATAGTCAAAACAAACAATACTACCCTTAGAAATTTTACCCACTTATGTCTACCATAAATACAGTCCATGTTCGAATTTTAAGTTTTTGATAAGGTAGACAGAAAAATCACTTTCATTAACATGTCATTTTTTGAGGGATTGCTAAAAGTTAGGTGGATAGCTTTGCACAAGTGTACTTTGATCTGTGTCAGAAAGTCTGTTTGTATTTACAGTTCAAGAACAATTATTTATTTGTTATAAAAGAAACTGCAATCAAGTTTTATTTTGGCAATGAGAAGTAGCCTATGTCCTTCTCAGTCCAATCTAGAAATTAGATTAGTTGACAGACAAAATTTATTATACATATTAGTATGGATTATTACTTGAGCCTGCTTGTTCCCAATGAGTCGCATCCAAAAAAATTAACTCTTAAACAAAAATCCCATCCATTCACACCCTTACTCATTAACTTGTGTTTTCTTACTGTAAGCTTTAGATTATTATTTTAATTTTTAATGTATATTTATGTATGATTCTTTTCTTTACTTAATGTGTGTGATCAGAGGTGGATTTGCATAAAGCAATCTTAATCATTTGACAGTTCATAACATACGATAAAGTCAGTTAAATAAAGCGTTTTACAGAATAATTGTATGTTATGAACTGTCAAATGATTACGATTGCTTTACACAATTCCACCTCAGTACCAGTGCGACTGGATGGGAATTTGTTTCCCAATGTGTAACAGTGTTACTTATTTGGGTGTGGCTCATTGGGAACAAGCACTTGAGCCTGTAACTGTATCTGCACCTGTACCTATGTTCCCTATTAGGTATGCAATAAAGAATCTGAATGTCACTGCATTGCATCTGGCACACAAGTTATACAGCTTATAAATTGTGTAGAAGTTAACATAAGGATAGTTCATAAGTATATTTTCGAACCCTGTTAAAACACAAAGACAATTAACAACAATAGGTATGATTTATTTATTTATTTATTTAATAGATTAACTGGCAGAGAATGCCTTATTTATGACATCAAGTTTGCTTTAATATAACTACAAATTTATTTATATGGCACTGAAGATACCTAGTAGTAGTGTTTTGACGATGTGGAAATAGTACCTTCAATTGTTAATTTCAATATGGGACAAGTATTTTCATGATAGTTTCAGTCAGTTATTATTGTACCTAAATGCTGAAGCTAACTAAAAGCCTTTATTGATCTCTGGTAGATATTTCTAAAATCTACTATTAATTTCATAACAATGGTTATGTTTGTTTGCGAACGAAACGACGCGTTGGCGGATGGAGTGGTGTGCGTTTGTACGTCGTAGCGACCCCTCGCAAGCTAGAGCGCGGGCGGGGAGCGGCGCGCACGTGCCCGGTACACGCGACTGGTGAGCGTGACCTACTATTGACTCTTAGGACGAACTCGCACTCACGTGGTGCGGAGGCGGAGATGATTCCAGATTCCGCGATTCCCTAATCAATAACTAATTAAGTAGGTGTTTCTTTAATTCATTTAACTATTTTATTTGGCTTAAATATATTTTTTACTAGACCCGATCCTCCAAAGATCAGTTGGAATTCCGTTTGAATCAATTCGTAAGGAAATGTTTCTGAAAGATAGGTACTTAGTCTTTATTATAACTGTATTCCCAGATTTTCGAAATAATTTAAAGTTAATTGCAACGATTTTTATCAGCCTTCATCCATTTTCAAAAGGCTCTAGCTAGGTGTCTATCTACTTATAGAGTTTATATTATGTAGAGCTGCGGTTGGTCTTATTTATTTCATACTAGCGGCCCCGCGACTTCGTACCTACGCATGGACCCCGTGTTACCCTCTTATATTGGTGGAGTTTCGTAAAATCCATTCTTAGTGGATGTCTGCACCCTTTCAGTAGACTAATGGCCGTTTTCACCATCAATCCCTAATTTTTAAGTGACCCCTATGAAAACAAAATTCCTGTTAATGTGTTACCACATGAGACACTTGGATTGATGGTGAAAACAGGCATAAGGGTAAAGGGCTATACTCGGCGCAGACTCATGGCAATAGAGCTATTAACGTAGCTGAGAGTATCTAGAGAATATGATGGGTTTTTGACCATTTTGAAACGCATTTTTTTTTGGCTGTGCCACCCCAACTCTGGGCTGTGAACGGGCGCCACAGAAAACAAGGTCTTTCCGACTGGTCGCGTTTAGATGAATGTAATTCTTAAAAGCCATGGTGAACTTAAATGAATTTTTTACCAGTTTCTACCTGCCCAATTTTTTTCAGATTTTTGTGATGGCTAGAAATATCCCATTCTCATTACTTTCTGAACACCCCTCGACCCTCGTATACAGCAAAGGCCACCGTAAAAGTTAGGCGTACGATATACCATAAAAGCAGCTGATTTTTATATACAACTGTGTGGAACTGGCACCTATAAGTAATCTCACGAAGTGAGCTCATTGAATTTTCGGATAGATTCAGTTTATTTTGTAATTTATTATTGATACCGTTGCGCGTTGGATAGAGCTCGTGAAGCACTTTCAGGATTGAATTAGTAACAAGTTATTCTATATTTCGTTTAAACAGGGGTTTCAAATACCGGGATAAAAACTATTCTATCTCCTTTCCCGGGACTCAAATTATCTATATGCCAAACGTCAAAATCGGTTCAGTGGTTAAGGCGTGAAAGCAAGACAGACAGACCGATTTACTTTCGCATTTATATATTACTATGTCGGTTGGTGTAGTGATTCGAAACGGACTACTATACAGAGTGGTCCCGGGTTCGTTCGATTCACGGCCGGGCAGAAATTGAAATGATGATTTTTAATTTCTGTGATGGGTCTGAGTGTTACTATGTATAATTGTATAATAGCCGTACCTAAGCTAGCACCCACTGACCTCTACAGGGTGACAGGGAAACTCGACAATCGACATATTCCTTGAAAATAATTATACTAGAGACACTCGCGTTGAAAGTGAAGTTTTTATTTGTTAAGCAGCTACCAATATCCTCTTCCTCAGCTCTTCAATGTATGTCACAATAACATACACTAAGTCCTTCATGTTCTATTGCCTTTTCGATCTAAACTCTTCAATTTACAAATCAAAATGAAATTTTTGTCCTACTGCGCTCTTAGGCTGCTTTTTTTTTAAAACAGTAAGGAAAGTTAAAAGGACAATGTTCGTTCTCCATACATTGTTCGCCTAAGAACCAACAATTTTGACATATTACTACCCGAAAGCGAAATAATATGATTCTGTGTGTAAGAACAATGATTCCTGATGGACACTTGCCATAAAATTAATGATTAAGAATATTAAATCACAGCGATTTTATAATATGTCGTTTATGACAACATGGCGTCTAATGTATTGTGTGAATGTATGAACACCGATTCGCGAAAAATATTTTGTATTGTCGTCACGCCGAGTCGCAGCCAAATAGTATAAAATAATAGAACAAGTTTTAGAAATACAACTCGGCATTCCACTTTTATAATATGCCCACATATTGCACGTAAATAAACAACATGAATCTTAGGTTGTTTCCACCCTTGTCATCTGACACATGAAATAAACTCCTATTGTATTATAGATATCGAAGCCGAATCGTATATAATAATAGAATGGGTTTTGGAGATCACTCGGGGTTCCACTTTTATAAAATACCTACATATTGCATAAAAATAACACGAATCATGAGTTTTCTTTTCACCATTTACATCTGACACGAGATAACAAACTCCTATCTCCATGACTACCGTCGTAGTCTATGCCAAAGACTACAATATTTTAAGCAAGAAGTTTCAAACCTTAGCGGCTACAGTAACCCCTGGGCCACATACATCGTGATAACATTCGGTTGACACCGGAACGAAGTCTTGCGATTATGCAAAAAACCACCGTATTCTAGTGCGGCTATATCACGTTCAACCGGGGTTTTAATTCGACTAAAGTCCTGACTAAAGACTGGAAGAAAATACGCCGCATTGTATGAGCACTTCGTGTTCGTTAAAGCGGCTTCAGATCTAGAGCCTACATAGTTTTCTTTCCAATCATATCCGCAAGTAGCGCTGCATGATCTTTACAACAAAAACGGCAATAGTTATTAAGGTGCCAAAATTATATGATTATTTTGGCACGGTATTATACACGTTCGAAGATTTGTCATTTTCATTCATTTCATCATCATCATCATCATTTCAGCCACAGGACGTCCACTACTGAACATAGGCCTCCTCCAATGACTTCCACATCGCACGGTTAGTAGCGGCCTGCATCCAGCGCCTTCCCGCTACCTTTATCAGGTCGTCGGTCCACCTTGTGGAGGTGGACGTCCCACGCTGCGTTTTCATTCATTTATTATTTTCTTAAAGTGCCGGAAAAAAAATAGTTTCTAGCTGTCCCAGCAACTTCGTCGATAAAAAGTTGTCTTGTCTTATCTTTAAAATCGTAATATTAATTTCTGAACGTATTCTGTTTGACACCTAATAATATTATTTGACATAGCTGGCTCGGCGAATTTCGGCAAATTAATTTTGACATTGCAGAATATGACTTTTGATAGGTTTATCATAGAATTCGGCGGGGATATCCTCACGGAGGAAGTTCGAAAAATGGCGGAACAAGATCTTATAATAATGCAAGGCCGAAGCTGTAACGCGCGTGCTCCTACGTATAATCCGGCGAGTATACAATAAATAGTAATGTCTGGTAAATAGTGGTAATACCATGGACCTATTAAAAAAGTCGGACGGATTCTCATCAACAAAATACTGTGACATTAGGATACACCAGCTTGCCTGTACGTACAGGCCGGCATGCACACATTCACACCCTGACGCACCACTTCGAGTGCAAACTTCACACAGTTGACACATTTAGACGGCGAAAAAACAACACGAATACGACATGTCTTGTGTGATGAAATTGTGTAAAAACCGTTCTGTTCGCACAAACAAAAATTAGGGAATCACATTTCACAGGTAAAATAATAAATCAATCACTTATTTCCCGACATTTAAATATTGAAATTAATTGAAATCAAACGTCATTCACTCGAAAAAATAATACGTCAAAGACCAGTGTTCTCAGTTATTTACGTGGGAAAATTACCCGAAATATGGGAAATTAATAATAATTTTAGGACTTTTTAGTTATTTATTACGCATACTATAGAAATAAAATAATTTATCATAATAATTGTGTTTTAATGGGATATATTTTCATAGGCAGATTTGATCCTTCCCAAAAATGTGGAACTGCGAAATTCAAATTTTCTTACATTGATTGCAAGTCAGTGTCAGGTTGTATGTTAAAATCTATCAGAGATAATAATAATTATGTTGATGATGTATAAGATTATGATTATAATGTACACAAGATTCGTAATTTGTAACTGCGTGAATCATTTTTGATCAACATTCATACCCTGACACTGATTTGCAAACAATGTAAGAAAATTTGAACATTGAAAATTTCGCGCCTGCCTCAACGCATTTACCTTTCATCCTTTTCAAATTCTGTCTACATTTCCAAGTAACATCTGCCGATCTATGTTTTTCTTAAAATTAATGGGTAAAATGTTTTGGCTAACATGGCATCCCTAAATTCACTCACACAATAGACAGACGTCAAAATTTTGCGTCACAGTTTTGTTGTAGCGCGAGTTCCGTCCGCCTTTTTTTATAGGTCCATGGGTAATACGTATCGTTCGTTCGTTCGTTTCAGCCGAAAAGACGTCCACTGCTGGACAAAGGCCTCCCCCAAGGATTTCCACGAAGACCGATCCTGCACCGCTCGCATACAGGCACCTCCCGCGACCTTCACCTGATCGTCGGTCCACCTAGTGGGAAGCCTGCCCACGCTACGTCTTTCGGCTCGTGGTCGCCACTCAAGAACTTTCCTGCCCCAGCGGCCATCAGCTCTACGAGCTATGTGCCCCGCCCCGTCTATGTCTATATGCGCTACGATTACAGGGTATTATTTTGCATAGTCGCAAGACTTCACTCCGCTGCTGTCAAATCAATGTCGCATAATGTTATCGCAATGTGTGTGGCCCTTGGCCAAATCACAGAAGCCTATGCGAAAGAGCACTTGAATGACAATGAAAATCAGGGTTACCATTTTGTAAGATCTCCTCACTATTGAGGGTAACAAAGTAACATTAATAATCTAGCCATTAATTACATTTATTACCTATACGAGAAAGTAAAGCAATATGCGGTTTTATTTTAATTTGTAAAATATTTGTAACAGTTTGTTCTAAGTTTAGTTTTACAACAGTATTGCTGTTTCAGCTGTCACTGTGAAGCTTTAGGAAAATAAATAAATAGAAAAAATATTAACATAAATATTTATTTAAGTTTTTATGTTCATTATCATAATATGCCAATTTAAGTTACACTGTGTGACAGTCTTTGACACTAAAAAAACTCTTCAGCTTAATAATACCTACCTACAGGGCGTTTTTATAGTTACTCTTGCTGATGAAACAAGAAGGGTTGATTCTACTACTGAAATACAACTACTTTTCTTACAGGACCAATATCAAATTCTCAAAAAAAATCACATCCTCGTGATGGTGATAATTTCTATGGAGAGGTTTTTTTTTATATTCGGTCTCTTGGGATAAGTTATTCCATTTGAGCAGTAGAATTAATCCTTTTTATTTGATCACATATAAAAATAACACAAGTGTTTAGGAAAACTTCTTCTTTGGTATGGTATCACCACGGAGTTATAATGGCGGCAACTCTGTATCACTAACTTGTAACCTTCAAACAGTATGAATAATAAGGGCACCACATTGGTTTTCTTTCTGAAAAAAGGCTTTCACTTTTAGTACTAACCCTTTAGCACTATTTCATTGAAATAAAAATACAATAAACGCACAGAAGACTGAAATTGAGTCAACTGACGTGACATTTATAATTTGTTGACATTATGACAGTTTGACAAGACTAGGGATTGAAAAAGTTTTTAATTGAAAAAGTAAAATGATAAGTTATTAAAACGATTCACGGGGATATAATCGATTAAAAATATTTATAAAATGTTCTGATACTTGCCTGTAGCGATTATCCAATCCTGGTTTCTACTGAAAAACTACCTCGTGGCAAGATTTTAATAAAATAATAAAATCTTTATCTTCTCTTTCACAATCTATAAAAGTTCATTTGGTCTATTATTATACATGTGCGATGAATGAGGGTTTTCGCGATTGAAAAATCCACGAGATGGCAATACGTAGACGCGAGGTCCAAATGCTGCATGATTGGTGGATTTTGACATATCTGTCAATGTCATGTCAAAAATAACCAATCATGCAGCATTTGGACCTCACGTCTACGTATTGCCATCTGGCGGATTTTTCAATCGCGAAAACCCTCATTGGCATAGATTATGAGAGACTGGCAACTATACTAGGTTGATATATGTTTCTCTCACTTCAACTGGAATTGGATTCAACATCGGATTCTGACACTTTTACAGTTATGATACCATGAATATCAGTTTATGGTCCCAATTATTTTTATTTTATTTACGACCTTCGACCAGTTGGACACTTTAGATAGCTTCTTGTAATAATGTCAATATCTTTTTAGCTTTTAACGCAAATCTAGTCTTCAAAGCAGTTTAATCGATTTATTTTATTTTCAAAATCGATATTTTATTGTCTATGATGGCCGCAGGAACATCACTATACATGGACTCCCAGCAATAAAGTACGGTAATGCCTCGTACAGATTTTATCGGCAAAAATTATGGAACTTGATAGGTTTTAGACCATGCCACGCACCAAAACGTCCGGAAGTTGTAATAGTATTATAGAATAAACGTTAAAAGACTTATTTATTTAATTTTTCAATGCTTAAGTGTCCATTAGAATGAAAGGGTGCTTAATGTATTAAAAAAAATAGAAAATAATTATGATGGGTTAATGTTTTTGGGCGGTTTTAGGCGATTTCTGACAATGTCCTTTTGCAACTTTTTAGAAAGCTTATGAATATCGCTAGTTGTTCTACTAATTTGTAAGCCAACTTCTATCATGTACAGTTTGTTCTTTCCAATACCTTACGTCGAAATTCGGAAAAAATCGAAAAATAAAAATTATTGTTACTAATGACCTTTTGAGAGATTATGTAGTAAGTCATGGGCAAACACTTTTTGATCCCTTATTCAGCTTTCAGAAAAGTATCAATTCAATGTTTAGAGTGGAGTAGTTTATACACAATTAATGGTTTTTGGCAACAAGTCAGAAAGGACGGTGCTAATCCATGTATGGAAGTTGGACCAAGTGCTGCCCAGAATGAAACTATAGTGCATTTTGTTCCTCAGGCCAATACTTATTTGTAAACCGGAGCGCACTGAAATCTATCCCTGGAGTTAAGAGAAAAAAAGAGTTTTATTTGGAATTATTTACATACAAAATATCATCGATGTATACCTACTTACTACGCATAAGATTTCGCGATTTTGGCATTAAATAACACTCGCTATGTTGAACTTAACCATACTGCATCCGTACACCTTACTTTAGTACGACTTCGATTTATTTATAAGCGATCAAGCGCTGATGCAGTAGTTTGGTTCGTTGACCGAAATTAATTATTTCCAAAATGGAGCAAGAAGTTTTAGCTTACAATAACTTCAATAAAATCGATTGTAATACACCAATAAATTGATTTTTCGCAAGGATAGAGAACTAAAACTTCTTGCTTCATTTTGGAAACAATGATTTCTGTCAACTAACCAAACTATTGCAACAGCGCTAGATCGCTTATAAAGAATGTCTAAGTCGCACTAAAGTAAGGTGTACAGATGCAGTATGGTTAAGTTCAACATAGCGAGTGTTATTTAATGCCAAAATCACGAAATCTTATGCGTAGTACGATGATATTTTGTAAGTAAATATTTCAAAACAAAACTCTTTTTTCTCATAACTCCAGGGATAGATTGCAGTGCGCTTCGGTTTACACATTAGTATTGGCCTGAGGAACAAAATGCACTATGGGTTGATTCTGGGCAGCACTTGGTCCAGACCCTGGCACTATCCTTTCAGAAAAGTCGAATAATTTGGTAACCATTCAGTTTTGACTTAAACTTTTTTGGCAAAAAAGAGACAATACAACTCTGTTCTTTCTTTTACTAACTTTAAACGCTATTTTTATGAAAGCCATTTTGTTCAAAAAGTTTTCAAGAAACCTTACCGATATGTCGGAAATAGCATGCTGACATTTAAAAAGTGCTTTGTTTAGGGATGGCAAAAATAAAAGAATCCTCATTTCAATTTATGAAGTTTTTTACGCGTGACCACAGAATAATAATGTGCTTGACTAGGACACTTATTAGAATGAATGTTTATTGATATAACAGGCGGATATTCGAGATCCATTAATTATTCAGAAAAATAATTTTGTTTTAGAATTTATGATCCGTACAATATGATCATGCCCTGACCTCTCACTAAGCGAATAATTTGTTTTCTTAATTTTAACAATTAGTTTCAGATAGAAGATGGAGTGGGTTCTACGAAGTCCGCAGATACACAGTACATTTGGCAGTCTTGGATATGCACAAGCCGATGGATATCACGTGAACGAGAATTGCAATGGTATGAAACGTGTTTTATTTATATTTTATTATATTTTTTTAGTTGGATGAATTTTGAAAGTTGTACATTTTTTATTTATTTTTAGCTGCATTGGAAACTATTCTGCACAATATATTAACCGAAGACAAATATTTACGTACATATCGCCGAAGTATTAGTTTTGGACAAAACATTAAAAAAGATCTTATACCTCTTCTAATTTACGCTAAAGAAGACAAAACAATTGAATTACTAACTCAAGTATTAGTAAATTTAACAATACCAATAGAATGTTTACTTTCCGTGGATATGATATCGAGAACAGATTTTGGGAGACTCACGGTATTTGAAATAAATAATTTACTAGTTACAACTAAAGTTGCTTTCACTGATCACCGGGCAACTAAAGTAATAATAGATTTTTTAAAGAAAAACATGGATGTTGACCAAAAAGCAAGATTGACACCTGAACAGTGTACGAACATAAGTAATTCTTTGTTATTACTGAGAAATATTTTGCACATACCGGAGGAAAACAGTGGTCAGAGTCCAAATTATAATGGTCCAAGCCGCACAATCCAGAACCAAATTATTTGGAATATATTTAGTCAAGGCATTGACAAGATTTTGATCAAGTTGATGATAATTCCGGATGCGGTTAGTACTGTTTTTTTAATTATTTTATTGCTACACGCTTGCATTCGTGCATATTATAATATTTTCTTATTAATATGCACATCATATTGTAAATGGTAAAAACGCAACCCAACCAAGAAACCTCTCAAAAGTACAAGCCCTAAACCAAAATACACCTAAGACAAGGTAATATAGTATACAGGGTGTCCCGTAATGTAACGTCAAGCCGGAACTGGGTGTTGAGGCAAGTTATGCTGGTTATCAGAAAAATATAAAAAAAAATCTATGTGGCATTTTTTCAAAATAATAGGCATTTAAAAAAAATCAAAAAATTCTACCCCCGGTGACGGTCTTTCTACTCGTGTTGCCACAAATCTTCACTTTTTCCAAATTTTTTTTTGTTATGTAACCCTGAATAATGCTTCTCTAAATTGTTATCAAAATTACAAAACCAGCTGCTCCAACTTGGATGAAAAAAATACATTATTCCCAAAAAAAATATCAAAATAAAAATTTTGCCTAGTTTAAACTGACTGTACTGAAAAAAAAATTGTACAACGCGAGTGTGGCAAGAGACGTCATAATTTGGCGCATTTAGTAAGGATTCCAAAATGGTATAACACTTTGTAAAATCTTGCTGTAATTGTCGACAATTTTTGTTTATTGGAAATAATCCCGTTTTTCACTTTATCTATCTTGGTTAAAAATATTATTCTAATGTGCCAAAAATTCAAGTTTCTGGCTTAAGTGAGGTGGAGAAGCCATTTTCAACCGACTTCAAAAAAAAGGAGGAGGTTCTCAATTCGACCCGTATGTTTTTTTTTTTTTTTTTTTTCTATGTTTGTTACGCGATAACTCCGCCAATTATGAACCGATTTGAACAAATCTTTTTTCGGCGTATAGGTAATACCTCAAGGGTGGTCCCATTTAAATTTAATAATAGAAAAAACAACCCCCAAGGGTGGAAAATTGGGGATGAACTTTTTTATACGCAATATCTCCGCCGGTTATAAATCAATTTGAACGATTACTTTTTTGTTGAATAGGTATTATCAAAAGGGTGGTTTCATGCGAATTTGAAGAAAATATTTCACCCCCAAGGGTGGAAAATTGGGGATGAACTTTTTTATACGCAATTTTTAGTTTTTTTTGTGTTCACGCATTTGAAGTCGGTTTTATTTTTTTAAAAAGTTAATTATAATAAGCCAGGAGTAACCCACGGTTTAATAATACGCTGGTTACTTGGGACTACTATTGTTTTAAAAGGTATGAGCGGGAAGGAGAGGGCCATCTTACCAAGCAGGGATGTTATGGATATCCGTAACCGTAACCGAAACTATCGGATATACGAAATAAAAAAATATCCATAACCGTAACCGAAACTGATTCAAAAGTTACGGGTAGTTTCGGATAAAGGCGGAGTCTAAGGGTACCATTCCAAACTGCAAAACTCTATGAAATCTGCAGTATACACGCCGCAGCTGCAATGCCGCGCAGCCGATTTCATAGTTTTGCAGTTTGCGGTCTGCGGCCCGTCTTGGAATTGTACTTTAAATCTTAATATTTGTTACCAACTTGTCTGGCATTCGCTGGCACCATCTAATATGCCAGCCTGTTTTACCTCTTTATCATACATAGGTGTCGTCTTAGTTGGTACATAAAGTAGCTATGTGGGTCACGCTCACGCAGCATCTTGCTATTTGTATTATACCTACATTTTTGAAATTCTAATAATTCCGTAACCGAAATTATCCGAAACTTTCGGATAATCTGAAATGATTTCATATCCGTGACCGTAACCGAAACCGGTATAATATTATTCTAATATCCGTAACCGTATCCATAACCGAAACTTCATATCCTTATTATCCCTGTTACCAAGTACAAGTGCAGGCAGAGCAGGTAGTAAAGGCGCGCGCGCACGGGTGACTTAGGGGCCGTCCATATATTACGTCATTCTAAATTAGGGGGGGGGGGGGGTTGGTCTGCGGATGACGGTAAATGATAGATAGGGGGGGGGGGGGGGTGTTTCGAAATTGACGTCATTCTTATTTATTTATTTATAGTTTATTGTTCACCTACAAAAAGATTATTTCTAAAAAGAAATTTCTTCCAGCACACCTAGGTTGGCACCCGGGGCGATCACCCCCCCCCCCCCGTCACAAGTCCTATGGCACCCCCTGGTACCCCCCCCTGGTGCCATGCAGATGTGCCAGGGAGTACTAATCTGCGCGACTTGTGTCACCCCCTGATGCTTGGCACCCGGGGCGGACCGCCCCCACCGCCCCCCCCCCCCCCTTCCGCCGCTACTGATTACATATAATACTAGCTGCCCGCCCCGACTTCGCCCGTGGTACTTACGTGTATTATACATATAAACCTTCCTTAAGAATCACTCTATCTATTAAAAAAAAATAAAAGGTGATTCTACAAGTGTTTTAATTTTGTCAAACTGGTAATGACGTCAATTTTGGGAGAAGGGGGGGGGTCATTAAGAAATGACGCTAGGATGATTGTAGGGGGGGGGGGGGTCTAAAATCTGAAAAAATCGATGACGTAATTTATGGACGGCCCCTTATGTCACAGTATGTCAACTACTAATTACTGTCATGGTGACAAAAGTTTCTGTGACTGACTGCACGGTAGTCAGTCACAGAAACTTGAATTTTGGGCACATTAGAATAATAATTTTTAACCAAGGTAGATAAGGTTAAAAGCGGGACTATTTCCAAAAAAACAAAAATTGTCGACAATTACAGCAAAAATTTACCAAGTGTTATACCATTTTGGAATCCTCACTAAATGCGCCAAATTATGACGTCACTTGCCACACTCGCGTAGTACATTTTTTTTTCAGTACAGTCAGTTTAAACTAGGCAAAATTTTTATTTTGAAATTTTTTTTGGGAATAATGTATTTTTTTCATCCAAGCTGGAGTAGCTGGTTTTGTAATTTTGATAACAATTTAGAGAAGCATTATTCAGGGTTACATAACAAAAAAAAAATTTGGAAATAGTGAAGATTTGTGGCAACACGAGTAAAAGGACCGTCACCTGGAGTAGAATTTTTAGATTTTTTTTAAATGCCTATTATTTTGAAAAAACCGGCCAAGTGCGAGTCGGACTCGCGCACCGAGGGTTCCGTACAAACCTGCAAGGTTTACAAAGTTCGTTCATTACGACAATCGAGTCATAACTATGGTATTTTTATTGCAAAATGAAATTCATAACATTACAATGGGGAAAGATGGAGGAGCATAAATTTAAGACAAAGATCTCTTTATCGTTTAAGTAATCCTTTATTTTATAGTATTTGATATGAATTTCAACTTGATAGCTCTACGCGTCCATGAGGAAAAAAGTAATAAGTTTATATTTATTAAAAAATATATATTTTGTAATGTAACTAAAAATTTAAGGTTTTCGGAATTTTTCCTTTATGTGTGCTATAAAACGTTGCTTCATGCCAAATTTCAAGATTCTAGGTCGACTGGAAGTACCCTTTAGGTTTTGATTCCCTTGCGAGTACTTGCGAGTTTCAAAATATGCAGCTTAAATTGCTGTTTCTTTTGATTGCGTTGACATAGAAGTTTGATTTTGTTACAGCTTAAAGGTATTATAGACCTGAGTATTTGGTATGAATTTCAATTTAATACCTCTACGCGTTTATGAGGAAATGGGTAGTAAGTTTAAAATTATTAAAAAAATATATATTATGTGATGTAACTAAAAATTTATGGTTTTCGTAATTTTTCCTTTATCTATGCTATAAGACGTTGCTTCTCACCAAATTTCAAGATTCTGAGTTCACGGGAAGCACCCTGTAGGTTTTGATTCCCTTGCAAGTGTCGAAAATTTGCGGCATAAACGGCTGTATCTTTTGATTGCGTTGGCTTAGAAGTTTGATTTTTTCACAGCTTCAAGGGACAGTAGACCTGAGTAATTGATATAAATTTCAGCTTCATACCTCCACGCGTTCCTGAGAAAAAGGGTCTTGACAGACGGACGGACGGACAACAAAGTGATCCTATAAGGGTTCCGTTTTTTCCTTTTGAGGTACGGAACCCTAAAAATGCCACATAGATTTTTTTTATATTTTTCTGATAACCAGCACAACTTGCCTCAACACCCAGTTCCGGCTTGACGTTACATTACGGGACACCCTGTATATTTGCATGTTTGTTTAATTAAAATAACTTAATATTAAGTTTATTTGAAGTTGTTAAACAGTTAGCGAAATTTTTAAAAGCGCTTTGCCTAATACTGCCTAGACAAAATGCACTTTTTGATCAAATCGAAAATCGAATCTGTCAAAACTCCATACAAAAAAAGGCTTTTCGACTGGTTTGCAATTATAATGTGCACTTTGTCTAGACCCACTGTAGTTGCTTATGATTTTTGTGTAATGTTGTTGATTTGTCATTTTGGATTTATGGACTTAATTTTTAGGGTTCCGTACCTCATAAGGAAAAAACGGAACCCTTATAGGATCACTTTGTTGTCCGTCCGTCCGTCTGTCAAGACCCTTTATCTCAAGAACGCGTGAACGTATCAAGCTGAAATTCACATGAAATACTCAGGTCTATTGTCCCTTTAAGCTGTGAAAATATCAAACTTCTAAGCCAAGCCAATCAAAAGATACAGCCGATTATGTCGATATTTTCAACAAATTTTCGACACTCGCAAAGGAATCAAAACCTACAGGATACTTCCCGTAAACTCAGAATCTTGAAATTTGGCATAAAGCATTGTCATATAATGCAAATATAGGAAAAATTGCGAAAATTTCATTTTTTTAGTTATATAATATAATAAAAATATTTTAATAAAATGAAACTTACTACCTTATTTCTCACGAACGAATAAAGGTATCAAATTGAAATTTATACCAAATACCTAGATCTATTGTCCCTTTAAGAAGTAAAAAAATCAAACTTCTAAGTTAACGCGATCAAAAGATACAGCAGTTTATACCGACACCTTAGACGAATTTCTGTCACACGCTAGGGAATCAAAACCTACAAGGTACTTCCTGTGAACTCAGAATCTTGAAATTCGGCACGAAGCAACGTTATATAGTACAGATAAAGGAAAAATTGCGAAAATGATAAATTTGAAATTATATAAAATTTAAAATATTATTTTTGCTTACATGACATAAAATATTTTTTTAATAATTATAAACTTACTACCTACCCTTTTTCACATGAACGCGTAGAGATATTAAAGTTGAAATTCATATCAAACACTTCTTAAATCTAATTGCCTCTAAACTGTGAGAAATTCTAAATCAACGCAAAAATTCAAAACGCTGAGGTAGGTACCTACCTATAATGCAAATATAGGAAAAATAAATAAATAAAAAATAATCATACCGCATATTTTGAAATTCGCCACTACTCGCAACGGAATCAAGTAAGTAATTTGATTTAATACGTCATAAATTGTAAACCGCTACGTTTGTACGGCGGAACCCTCGGTGTGCGAGCCCGACTCGCACTTGGCCGGTTTTTTTTTGTTTGTGTTGGTACTTTAAGTAGGTTGTTGATTTCAATCCTCGCCATATTTAGGGAGCTGACTAGCTTATTCTGATCACGAAACAGTAAAAAAATTGACTTCGAAAAAATTTTAAACGAATTTTAATTTTAGTTAGACAAAGAAAAATACCTATTTACACTACCTACTTTACGTGGCTTGCTTCAGTAGGCTATCCTACATGATAGATAAGCGAGCAATCCGCGTAGCTCGATGGTGCCGCAGTGTAAACGTATTGCAGTATTGTGAGCCACAGCCCACAGTACGGTTGATGTCACACGGAAAATAGTCGCTAAAAATTCCACTTTTGTTTGTAATTTTTTTGTTGGATAATGCGTTTATAAGTCATAATAGATCATCTAAATAAATATGGCGAGTATTGAAATCAACACCATGTATATGTCAACTATTTTAATTCGGAGTTTGATAAAAACACGTAGTTATTAATTTAATTTAACAAATGTAACGATGGAACTGATTAAAATTAATAAGCGTTGCTCCATGATGCTGATTTGATGCAATCACGGGATGCCATAAAAATGCCCGTTACGTCATTATTACAAATAAAACCGTAGGGCAAGTTACCCTCGCACTTAGACGGTTTTCTTATCGATTGAATTATAAAACGTCTGTGGAAATTTAGAATGTCGTAAGGCACAAACCGACGTTTACGGTAGACTATTACGAAATGTAAGAAATCTATCATAAGTAAAGTTTTGGCTGGCTTTATGGTAATCGGATAACATAAATGTTACGTTTATATGAAAATAACAATTGTGAACCTAGTTGGTTGTGTTTATGTTTGAAGTTAATAAATTACCAGAGATTTAAATATCTGGAAACCTGCCTATACAAATTTATTTCTTAGGTCAATTATAATGTGATTAATTGATTATAACCACTTTGTGACATCATATGTATTTGGTTACGATTATAATTATTGCTTTAATATTACATAA
Organism: Ostrinia nubilalis; assembly: GCF_963855985.1. Lineage (NCBI taxonomy): Eukaryota > Metazoa > Arthropoda > Insecta > Lepidoptera > Crambidae > Ostrinia > Ostrinia nubilalis. The sequence continues at coordinate 11,508,301 of NC_087090.1, forward strand.
TCTTTATACGTATGGCATTTTTTGCGAATTTTTTTTTATGCATAACAAGGCAGGTATTTGACCACAATCGCACCTGATGTTAAGTGAAATGTTTTTATTTATTTTTCTTTCATTAGATTTTACTTGGCTTCGTTTATTTACACGTCTGTGTGTTGGCAAACACCTTATAATAATTTAGAATGTCGAAATATTTTGTCAGTCGTAGTACCAGGCCTGGCTCACTCCGCGCGGTACATCCGATAATTACCTACAGCGAAGCGCCCCGCCGGCGGGTATTATATCAGTCGAGTGTCACGCGCGCGCCCGTCAGGACGCTGGCGTGCGTTGTAGTATGATTATAATTCTATGATCGAAGTATTATTTAAAAATGGACATAAAGAGAAAGAAATATTGTGCGGCGTTCGGGTGTTTAAATTCGAAAAGAAATCTACCGGATTTATCTTTTTTTTCGCTTCCCAAAGATGCTGAAAGGTATGTTGGCCATGTAGGTAATCAATAATTCTTAGGATAGTATAGGAACCTAACCTACCATGACTACTGCTCAGAATGCGTTCGTTCGTTTCAGCCAAATGACGTCCACTGCTGGACAAAGGCCTCTCCCAAGGTTTTCCATAATGAATGCGTACTTACATACATACGTGTCATGAGGTACGTACCTCATGACATATAAGTAGATTAATTATTTTTTTCACTAGACAGCAACCCTAACAGCGTAAGAAGAGTTCAGAGGCACGCGATAGAAAGAGACAAAACTTGTAGGTGAATAAAATTGTAGGTACGTAGTGCTGTGCGAGCTGAATTCCACTGTATCGCGTCGCAGCAAGACTCGCATTTATTTAAATCGTCTTGCGGAGTAATCCTTCTGTACCTGTACTATTACTTATTCTGTGGTAGTACTTAACAACTTCTACATTTTATGGATTCTGAAGGGGAATGCTTTGTTTCAGTGTTCGTTTTCGCATGTGTGTGATGTACATTCAGATATTCCAAAATTGTTCAAGAGTCGAGATGTGTGTTTTGTATTTTTTTTCCATTTCAGACTAATTGGGGTGTAACTATGGTTCAATTGATCGCATTGCTATATAAAGATCAACATGTGGTTACGTTACATAAACTTCTTAATATGTGGCTCGAGGCGTCTCTATCCGAAAGTTCAGAGGATAATGAGAGTAACACTTCTCCTCCAGATAGAGGTTGGTTCTAGTTGTAGCTCAGTAACCGAATACGTTCTTCTTTTTGTTCAACCAAAAGGCTTATTAAAAATGATGAGAAATACAATAAATTACTCCATTTTAGACAAAATCGTTTTATAATTAACCTTTTTATTTATTTATTCTCCGATCTCATTTAAGGTAGACTTACATTTTCGGCTAATGATATTTTTGAAATAGGTACATTAAAAAAATGTCAGTCGACAGCACTTCAATCTACGATGCCACAGTGCTTAGCTTGACGTCCTGTTGTCTGTGGCAATTTTTTTAGTAATATTTTTGTCTAACGCCCTAGGCAGTGAAGATTCATCACCGATGTTGACGTCAGATCCTACATCCGACTCTTCCGATACCGGCGGAAGTGGAAAAAGCAATGATGAGCCAAATGGAAATTCTGGTAGCGATGATTGGAATGGCTCTTCAGTGACGAACAACAACAACAATGAAAACGCAAACGAGCCATTTAAACCACCTAACTCTAAACAGCACAATGCAAACTCTTTTAAAAAAAATAACCGTGAAAAATCTGTTAATAATAACCCTGAGGTGTGTGTGACTCTATTAATTTAAATGAATACCGTTCTTTTATTCATACAATCCTGGAGGTTTTGATGTAATTTTTTTACAGAATGAAGCCATGAATTGTGATTCCGGTAATCAATCTGAACAGAACAAAAGCAGTGATCAAGGGTCTTCTTGTAACAAAGAAAAGAAAACCATTATATCTGAAAATTCTGATTGTGGATATGGAACACAGATAGAGAACCAAGAGTCTATTTCAACATCCAGTAATGAAGACGAGTTGCCAACCAAGAAACCCGTTCATCAGAAGCCCCATAACTCAAAGCAAAGAATAAACAATAAGGGGCGAACTGGAATAACGTTACAAGAACGAAAGAGAAAGAAAATAGTAAAAAGAGGAAAGGCAAACGTGTAAGTTACCACCTAAAAATAATTAAAACCTAACATAATAATAATATGCACTAAATCGAGCATATTCTTATGCGTGTATTTTCTTTTTCAGTATGAATGTGCAAGGCCTGTTGCATAAGACTCCAACTGATGACGATATATCTAACATATTGAAAGAATTTACTGTAGATTTCCTTTTGAAGGGATATAATTCCTTGGTTCAGACTCTCCACACTCAAATTCTTACAAACTTGCAGTTGGAAATCGATACTTCGCATTTTTTCTGGCTTGTGACGTATTTTCTTAAATTTGCGACTCAAATTGAGTTGGACTTGGAACACGTTTGCTCTGTGCTTTCGTTTGATATAGTGACGTATTTGACTGCGGAAGGCGTTAATCTGTGTGAGCAGTTTGAACTGGCTATCAAATTGGACGGGAATGATCTGAAGCCTAGCATACGGAGATTGCACTTGGTAAATTAAGTGATTGTTTACCTATGTCAAGTGTTCGATTACATAACAAACCACGTGTTTGCGATCACGTTTTATGTGTCTGACGTATATCAACGTGCGTTGTAGTGGCCTGTGTCCTGTTCTTGCTTGCAATGCCATTATTATTTTGCAGTGTTACGCATTGTCGTATGTTGATTGGCGTTAATTATGTTGGAAAAAATATACAAGGTGTCAAGCAGTGAATAGGAAATGGAGCAACTTCATAGATTTTTTTTCAGTGTTCAAATTATAATTAACGATTTTAATGCTTGTTTCGAAGCTCAGTTCATAGAACTTTAATATACCTACTTACTTAATTATTTTACCTAAGTACAGTTGATAGCACATCAGAATGCTTTTTCAAAATAGCGTCTATTTCAACTTTACAAGATGTCACAGTTTCAAAAATCGTAGGCTTTCACGAAGGTGATAATAAGGCTAGAGGTGTTCTATTGCCGAATCACCACTTGGACACTGCTTTTCGAAACACCCTATTACGAGTATTTCAAGCGGGAAAGGCTCGAATGCTGCTCTTAGCACTTAAATCCTTACATTAAATGTTTCTATCGAGTACACACATATTATGTGTAATAATTTGGTGCACTGACTTGTCTAATTTATATTAGGCCAATTTTTTACCGTATTCTTAAGATGATATGTTTAATAGGTTGTAACTGCTATCCGGGAGTTTGTACAAGCCATTGAAGTATACAAGAAGTTCACACACATGTGTAAGGATGATCAAGATGCTCTTATTCAATTGCAAATTAAAATGTGTGAAACTGAAGAGCTTCGTTCTTTATTGGTTCTACTACTACGACATTATAATCCCAAGTATCATACAAAACAATACCTACAGGTAATATTCATTTCATAATACCTTTGTAAATTGACTTATTTTTCTTATTATAATATTTCTTTGTATCTTTTCAGGACATCGTGGTAACAAATCATATCTTATTAACATTTATAGATAATGTTATGAAGTTGCCAGAGTACAATGGATCCACTAACATGCCCGATCATATTAAACAGTAAGTTTCTTAATTATTAAAAATTAATGTTGCTGGCTGTTTTCTTCAATAACTTGCTAACGTTTATACAAATAATGAGGATAAAAGTGTGTTGTGGGCATTAAAATCAGCCAATAAAATATTCAAAAATTGAATCTCATAATTCAAAAAACATTTCGCGCATATTTGGTACGAAACGTGCTTCTTATAATTCTAACAAATTTAAATTCTGTTCAGGGCCAAACTGTGTAAATCCTGAGAGTCTGTTCAAATCGTCATTCCACTCCGATATTAGGTGACGGTTCTCGACCATCTCTCAGGTCGGGCTCAAAACATTGATTTTTATTTATTTTTCAAATAGATTTGCCACCACAGAAGTAATGCATCAATATGGTTTGCTGCTAGAAGATTACACAGCTAATGGTGAATTTGTGAATGATTGCATTTTCACAATAATGCACCATGTCGGCGGAGAACTAGAAAGTCTAATTACTCTTTTTCAACCAAAGATATTAAAAACGTTTACCTCTATCTGGAAATCAGAATTTGAAATATGTGATGTAAGTAAAAAACAACACAGCCTTACTTATGCTTATTTAAATAAGGCAGCCGTGTAATTGCGTATATTGTAGCACTTTTTAACTGGCGTAATGCGTCAGCGCATATTGATATGCGTTAACATCAGAGTTTCAATGTATCCACTTGTTAGTTGTAGATATTGTCAATGTGGTGAATTATTCATGTGTTATATTGTGTTGCGATTTATGGAAAGGACCCGACAATCGAGAAAACGATCGCAACAAAGTCAGTGATAGCTTTATACTTAACATTCATTGTAGACTAGCTTCTCAGTTAACTACACTGATGTTAAGGAAATTTAGAATATCTAGTTAATAATAAACTGCTGAACCGTCAAACCGTCCTTTACACCCTGTTTAATGCTATATTAAATCCAGTGTTGATATCAGCACAAGTTTTGCTTAATTGGTTTCAATGGTCAGACTATGTAGGTACATACAAACTTGTAGGATTCTTTTTCATTATTAAACTTTGAAAACCATGTGATAAATATTCTTTTAATACATTTTAGGACTGGTCTGATCTCATAGAGTACATTATAAATACGTTCTTGAAGAAACCTCATACGTTACAAAGTGTTTCCAATTTCCGCTTGGATACGGAGAACTTTGACGATGACAAAATTTTTGTAAAGCCTCTGGCGCCTACAAACGCCAACAAAAATGAAACCACCGAAGCTGATGCTAAGAAGAAAACGAACGGTGGGAATAATGATTCGTCGAAAGACAGGTGGGTTGACTTATGCTTATATTCAGTCTTTATTTTTTATAGCTACTAGCGGCCGCCCGCGACTTCGTACGCGTGGATCCCGTTTTACCCCCTTTTCCCGAGTTTTCTTTGCTATAAACCTCACGGAGCCCGAGACCTTTCCAACGAATGCAAAACCGTGGAAATCGGTTCGTGCGTTCTGGAGTTATAGCGTCAGGGAGGAAAACCCGACTTATTTTTATATAGTAGATAGATAGTAATTTTGAGGTCAGAAATAAATAATTCTTAGTTAATATGATTTCTTTTCAATTAAAATTCGAAAACTTATCTTAAAACGTGAATAGACTTATAAAATTACGAGTTCTTAAATTACTTAGTCTGAAATTAAATTATATAACTGAATATATCCGAAAACACTCGTTAATTGTAACTTTAGTTCATGCAGACATGCTTTTTTTAGTTTTAGCAGTTAAAAGATATTTAATATTTCATAATTATTTATTTCAGATGGACTGATGATGAGTTGTCATCTTTGAATTGGAATTATATGCAATGCAGTGCATTCTCCGATGCTATCGGAGAGCTTGTCAAGATGTTCAAAGAAGATGGAGTAGTCAAGACGAGAGAATCCATTATCAAAGAATTGTTAAAGCAGAACTTGATAGACAAAGAAGAATTTGACAAACTTACTAAAGGAGAAAATGAAAGAAGTGCTAAAACGTTACAAATGAACAAAGAATTAAGAGAAGATGAAATAACTAAACTTTGTGAACAGCTGACACAAGAAGGAAATCTAAAATTCCTAGAATGGGTCCAGAAAGTCTTACTGGAGACTTGTTTCGCTAAGATTTATGTTGAGAAAAGGTCAAAGATATGCCGAAAAGATAATACTACGAAAATGGATTTCATATTGCAGACTATTAAGAAAAAGTTTGACGATTTGCCTGTTATATCTCCTGTTTCATATCATTCATTGTGTAAGTACGGACTTCATGAATTGCATTCCTTGTGTTTCTAGAACACAATTTTTGTGGATAGAGTCTAAAAATATTTATTTTTTTCAGTGCTCAATCAGTCTGTGCCACTAGTTCCGTGGAATTGTGAGCAAGCATCGATTTCTAAAGATCTGAAGTTTTTACAGTTGCTGCATAAGCTTGGTTTTAACATGCCCGTCGATTCCGGGAAGGTTTTTATTCGTATACCTCATTTCTGGTCTGCTGATATTCTGTATGAGATTGCGAGTAAAATTTTGTATGTCGACCAAAGTAAGTTTTATAATTATTATTTATAATAACACTAGCTGACCCGGCGAACTTCGTACCGCCTTAGCGTAGAGATTTTCTTTATATTTTTTTCCGTAAAAACTACAAGGTTTTTACAGAGTATTAGAAACCTAAAAAAAAAAAATCAGCCAAATCGGTCAAGCCGTTTTCATGTTATGTCGTGACAACGGAAAACGGGTTTCATTTTTATATATATAGATTCCTTTGTTTTATCCTAGTATGTAATAAAAAATAAAATTCGGTCAAGTAAACAGTGCTACTACTAAGAACGATTTTTGAAACCCTTTATTGATTTCGATTCGATTGTAGTTTATACGATGAAATTAAATATATTTATTTGTTTATTAAATTGTTATTTTGTTATTCTTGCAGGTAAATTAAAGTTTTCAATCAATGATATAGCAAATAGCAGTGACGTGCAAAAGTTGCAGCCAAACAGTCAAATGATGATGGCTAAAGAACTCACGAAAGATGTCACCATGATTGTAACAAGCGAAAGCGTCTACCAGATACACAAACAAAAACAATTTGCTGCCATGGTTAATTTCACTCCAATGTAAGTATGCAATTTTTAAGTACAAACTAGCTATAAGTTGTGATAGGTGACAACACATGATTTTTTGCAACAAAAAATCATGTGTTGTCGTCTATCTATAGATACTATTTCGTACTAAAAATATTATACTTATTGTTTTATTACTTGTTCCAGGCCCGGTTCGTCCTTCAACACGGAAGCAAACGATAATATGAACAAATCAAATTGGTTTGAACTTGTACAAAAGTCACAAGAGTACAAATTAAATTTAAACCTTGACGAGTGAGTTTTTTTATATTTTATTTCGGTATCTTATAAAATACGTCACAAAAGGAAAATAATATGGACTAGTCAAAATGGCACTTTTAGAATTAATCTTCATCAGCCTTGAAAGCTGACATCACTAATTCACTACATATTGTAAAGATGTGATTATTGAGAACTCTGCTATTATACCCGCGCATGATAAGGTTAATTAAGGATGGGTAGCTTAGAGTCATTCATTGGACGATATTCTATTTGCTTGGAGACCGGACTTTACAAAAATCATCATCATCATCTCAGCCATAGGACGTCCACTGCTGAACATAGGCCTCCCCCAATGCTTTCCATGCTGCCCGGTTGGTATCGCCCTGCGTCCAGCGTCTTCCTGCTACCTTTATGATGTCGTCGGTCCACCTTGTGGGTCTCACCCTGCGTTTTCCGGTACGCGGCCATCCGCTCCAGAACCTTGCTGCCCCATCGGCCGTCAGTTCTGCGTACTATGTGCCCTGCCCATTGCCACTTTAGGTTGCTAATCCGTCGGGCTATGTCAGCGACTTTAGTTCGTTTACTGATCTCCTCATTTCTGATTCGATCTCTTAAAGAAACACCGAGCATAGTCTTCTCCATAGCACGCTGTGCAACTATAGTGAGAGGCCACGTTTCTGAACCATAACGCCCAGAACAGACGGAACTTGAAACTTTCAAACTGGTCGCGTCATGTGTGGTCTCTCAACGGACGCTATGGCAGAAACTTAGATGTAACTCAAAAGTAAGTAGCAGTTGCAGTTTCGTTGCAGTTGCGTTTCACCGTCTGTTCTGGGCCTAAGTCATAACATTTACAAAAATACTTACACTTAATAACATGTTTCATTTGGTCGTTCCAGGAGCATACTGAAGGACGCGGACGAAGGCGGCTCGGACGTGGTGATGGCGGAGGCGGCGGCGCCGGCGCCCGCGCCCGCTCTGCTGGCGCCCGCGCTGCCGCTGCCGTCGCCCGCGCTGCCCGCCGCGCTGGCCGTCAAGCAGGACTTCGCCGCGAGCGTGGCAGACACCGAGTTCTATAACAACAGGTAAAGATCAAATAAGACGCGTCCCACCATAGGCTAGATTCTAAAAAAAAATTTATATCTAAAAAATATGGGACACGTATTTTTTTAATTGTCGATCAAACAAATAATTACAAAGTTATGGTGCGTTGAAGTTCCGCGCGACGTCACAAAGTGCTGCACTTTTTTGCCGTCACGCTTATACGTTCATTGACGTCACGGGCCTATTCTTTTGAACTTTGGCGCGCTTTCTCTTTAAAACTTTCATTAGTTTGAAAAAGTGAAAAATACGTGTCGAGTATTTTTTGATAAGTTAACCGAGTTAACTGACGGACTAATTAAAACTAGTTTTTTTACCCAAATACACCCCTATTCTTCCGTTAATGTTTAGAGTGTCGGTACACGGTAAATTATCCATGAGTGCACACGCACACTACCTACATGACTTGTGACATAACGCTCGGTTTGCTCGGATCAAACTCCTCGCACCCCGCGCTTCCCTCGACCAAAATGTAATGTATAATTTAAGAATAGCTCGTCTTACGTCTCGTGGCCTGTTTTCTTGAAGAAAAACTTTACAGATACAATTTTAAGATATTTTTATACTCTCGTTAATAATTTTAGGATTTACTTACTAGGTACTTAGGATAGGATGATAGGACTGAGAGTTCATTGCAGTTAGTATCATAAGTTTTCGTCTTAGATAAATGCTAATGTGTGTTTAATATAATCTATTCCTTTATTTCAGCGTGTGTGAGACGGCTTCAGTGGCCTCTGACCTAACCAGAATGTACGTGTCAGATGAAGACGAAAAGCCAGAAGTGTTGATACGCCCGATCATAAATGTGAAGCCTAAACCTGCAGACGACTCCAGCGACACAGAAATCAGGAGTCCCGGTAAACGGCCACGAATTAAATATTCACCACCATTATAAATGTGCGTGCCACTTTAGAATATACTAAAACAATATAAACAATGGCTACGTATTACGTAATATATTTTATAATAAAAATCGATGTAAGTATGTGTTTAAAGTAAGCATTTTATACCAACTCGTTTAGTTGAGATCTTATCGCTGAGGTCCTGTCACTTACACAAATTATACTAAGGCGCAAAATTAGTATGATTTATGTTGAATCAAAAAATAAAATGTAATGTATAAAGTACTGGATAACCTGAACCAGAGTTGAATTTTGTATTCAAAGTATTTTCCAAGCATAAAAAACTTTCATAATGAGGATCTTATTATAAAGCAAGAATATAGCTTAGCCAGAAAAACTAATATCATCAGACAATATTAATACAGGGTACCCAGTGATAGATACATTAATTAATTATTAAAATATGGTCAAGAATAAATGATATTTTCTTATACAGGCTGTATGGCCATCGCAATTATTATGATAGGAGGAGGACTATTCATGTTAATATATTTTTGATAAGACTCGATATTTTATCGATCGAATTACCACGTCGCGTGACGGTTGAAATATGGTCAATACATAGAGCGTTAGGGAAAATCGCCGACTTGATCTCATTTATATCCATAGTTTCTGAGGTAATAATCTAATAATAACTAGAACAAGCCATAAAACAAATACAATGAATTATATTTATAAAAGAAAGACGTCGCTCAATATTCTCTATACAACGCACGTTTTTTATTACCACAACTATAATTTTTAGTCTTTTATAAACCCGTAGCGTGTAAAGTCTTCATAATTTATGCTTCATATCATCAGTATTTTAATCTATTATACTTAAAAAATATGAACTTACTATTTTCTTGATTAGAAATCAATTATGGCCTAATTATGCCTTGGTTTCACATTTTCATAAAATGACCTGCGAATTAATGTTCTTTTCCTTTAAAATTTATGTAACTTGATATTTTGTGATATCCATAAGCAACGAAACGACGAGAGATAAGCACTGTGAAGAGTGCTGCTGGCTTAATATTATTAATTGTATTTTTTTCTGATTAATGCAATAAAATTCCATTTTCATATTTGATTTTAAGGTTATTTATAACTGGATTGTTTCTTTAAACTTCTCACGAAGTACATACCCACCGTCGTTATAATATGTCTCGGCAAAGACCATAAAAAATTACCTATCGCAGGCGAAAGGTAGATATAGTGATTGCTTGAATAGTTCCCATATTATATAAGTTAGGTTTAATGCATAAAATTAAGTACCTATATAAGTCTTAAGTTTCAAAATTATACAATTTATTTTAAATGTTACATTTTTATGTGTTTTTTTTATATTATTCGTTTATTGTACTGCTGTTATTAATTTTATTCCAATTTAAATCAGCTCCATACTCTGTAATGATAAAAACAACAAAAGTTCTGCAAAAAGCAAAAAAGGAAACCTAAAAGTAACCTATGAAAGTAATAGATAAAAACTACAAAATTTATAGTGTGGAAGTGGTGCACTTCGTTTTTAAATGTCTCTTGAGAATATCTTTTATTAGTTGTATTTGAAATAAGTAAATGTTTATTTGGAGTATCTAGTTAAGGTGTGATAATCAAAAAAATATAATTATGTGTATGTTGGAAATAAATAGATTTTATAAACAATCTTTTATTAATAAATTACCATTACTTACATACAAAATTAACAATATTACATAAGTACACATCTAGTAACAAAAAAGCAATTGGGTATCGGTTTTTGTTTCATAAAGTTTTGGTAACTTAAATTCAGTCTAACATGCATTATAAGTTAGACTCAGGTACACAGAGGACAACGGATCTACAGATTTTACTCAGTGGTAGTTATAACTGTTGGAACTGCCTGAATCACCGCTAGGCTGATGTTTATTAAAGTATTCCTTTATGGCTTGATCATAACTCTTTGATTCATCAGAGTCATTCCCGAGATTGCTGTCTGAATTGCCAGAATGTCCGTAGTAACTGCTGGCTGGCGAATCATAATGACTTATCGGTGAGCCTCCGTAAGAATCTTCGCCATAATTTTGGCCCTGTCTTGAGTGTGCCCCTTCGAAGGAATGTCCTTCAGGCGCATAAGAGTTTTCTCCGTTCGACCACGAATCTTCCTGGACCTGGTAAGCTTTGCCTTCATCGCCACCTTCGTGCTGGTGTCCAGATTTGGGTGAAACGATATGAGGTACCTTAATTATCTGTGGGACCGGCACGGGGTAAGGTTTGGCCACGTGAACAGGATAAGGCACCTTTTCTCGTACCTTCACGGGATATGGCACTGGTACTTTAACAGCAATGGTTTTCGTGATTTTGATCACCTTCACGGGTGTTTCAGGTATCTCTACATGTTGTCCAAGGTCTTGCAGTTCGGTATCGTAGCCTTCTACAGGAATGATGTGGGACTGGTGGTGCGATGCTACGCAGTAATATGTGCAGCATAGTAATATTATTAATTTCTGTAAAAAAAAAACGATGTTATGTAAGTACATACCTAACATATTAATAACATAACAATTAATAGGTATTACATTATTTTGCATGAATTCATGAAATAGGTACTGAAATTGTAGGTATATACAGAGGGTGTGGGAAAAACACGAGGAAATATCCTAAAATGATAATGTATGAGTTGAGATCAATTGACAATTTAATAGTTAACAATAAAACTGTGACACAAATTAATATTGTTATGTAAAATGTAGCGCAACACACTGACGTAAGAAATCTTTTTCTGCAAGCTAGAAAGAAAAAAAGCACGATTCCGGTATTATAAAACTTAATGTACGCTGCGCTGATGTTACATAAGTATTGGTCGTTCTAGTTACCTCGAAGTCTCCAACAAAACAAAAAAATGTTAAAAGCTAGAGCAATGTTTTACTAACCGGAACTTCCATTGTGTCGTGGGTGAGCGTACGTCCACGGCGCCTTATAGAAATGTTCGAGTGACAAGTGTAAGTATTGAGAGCCTTTTATATGGCGCATTCTCTTCAGGCGAGAGACTGGCTGCCGCACACTGGCCAATTACTTTCCTCTGCAGTCACTTGCGACCTGACAGCGGCGGGGATTGCACTCAAGTTGTTTACTTCCGGCGCCTCCAGCAGTAACCAAACATATTTTAGGCTTTCAAGATTTAATACCTACTTACCTATCTAATTAAACAGTAACTTATGCTTGTATAAACTATAAACATTCATTACATTGCCCGCCTCGATAAAAACAAGCTTGAATAGTACTTGCTAAGTAATTTAAATGTTATTACATATACAAATTATGATAAATAGGCCTACTTTATTTAGGTACCTATAAGAAAAAGTCCTTCAATTAGTACAAGAAAGAATTTAATTAGTTTAGCTTAATTATCGTCGCGCATTGCCCGCGACGATAATTAAGCTAAGGTGGTAAGTATTCTTTGTTTTTAGAAATATGCAATTTACAGCTTTAACATCCTGATTTCGTAAGAATCTGTTTTCTTCAGTTAGCGTCTGGGTTTCCCGGTTTCTAGGTGGGATTGTCTGGAAGAGATCGCTTCCTAGCGATAAGACCGCCTGATGGTGCCGTTTCGATCTACATACTAGTTTTCATTTAGGTAGGTATGTCTGTATATTCTGTTTATGTATGTAGGTATTTGGTGTAGTGGGTCGAAAAGGACTACTATTCCGGAGGTAGCGGGTTCGATTCCCGCACAGTACAAACATTTGTGTGCATGAACATATTTGTTTGTATTGGACTGGGTGTTTTCTATGTATAATAAGTATGTATTTACAAAAAAAAAAGTATTTAAGTATGTTTATATCCGTTGTCTAGTACCCATAGTACAAGCTTTGCTTAGTTTGGGACTAGAAGCGCAGTGTAAAATGTCTAAGGATATTTATTATTATTATTATTTATATTTATTTATCTCGTGATCAATCTAGGTACCTAAGTACTAATGTATACAGTAGATCGTTAGTCGCCACATAATTATATCAGGGTTATTCATTTAACGTCGTACCTTGGCAGTCGCATCGAACAGAATAGTTCCGTACCTCTAGCACGAAAAACTTTCGTTTTCGAATCGTTGGACTCAATAGGAAAGGAAAGATTAGATAGGTACCTACCTACGTATGAGGTGTTCCAACTCAGAAATTAGTGCTTTATTTTAATAGACTGCCGATTCAGACGGTAGCTAGATCCATCCCCATCCATCCACCTCAACTATTTATGGTTTCATAATTTATGCAAAATAAGGACATTATCGATAGATGATGTTCTGTACGCGTTCGTAGTGGCGACGTGCGTTAAAGGATATTTTGTTCGCTAGCATGGAAAAAATATCACGAAAGGTTTATTTTTTGGTCTGCATGCAAAAGATTGTCGTTTACAGAATTAAAACACAAGAAATATTTTGGAGTAACTATATTTTAAGTATTTTTAACATAATGGGTATTACTACTTCATTTTGAGTAGTTTTGGAATTGATTAGTTAAAAAATGCAAAAAGAGTTCTTTTTAAAGTTTTAGAATATTGCTCTTACAACATTAATTTAGTATAAATAATAATGTCTGTTACATTAAACTTTCATCCTGTCAGATAAGACTCTGACAATGGATCCAGTTCCTCCAATGTTGTATGCTTTTTCATGCCACAATAAAAGATGTCCACTTGAGCCTTCAGATGGAAACTCAAATCCTCTGTAAATGTATTTCATGAGAATATCAATATCATCCCTGGAGAGGTTTCCAACCACTTCTTCTATTTGAGCAGATTTGATTGCAAGCAGCACTTTTAGTGTCAGTGCTAGAGCACTATCCTGTAAATAGAAATTTATGGTTAGTATAAAAGGCTCTTTAGGTTTCTGATTTGCATAAAGGTGACTAAAAACTGTAATGTGACTAAAAATACATATTCATAACTCATTTTTAATAAATTATTATAAAATGTATGTTTACATTACAACATCTTTTTGTATAGTACCTACAATCTGTACAAATAACCAGTTAATAAAAATCTCACTTTTAACAACAGCTTTCATATAGGGTCCTTCTAAATCAGCTACGTTCCGTTTAATGGGAGCATGTATACGTCACACTGAATACGTTCCCAAAGTTTGAGCCAAAAATTCAGGCTAGTTTCCGAGATAATTAAGGAAACAACTTCATTTCTTATCAACCCAATACAACACCCTGTTCAGCTGATTCACTACTACACTGACAAAAATCCGCACGCACACGAGCTTACGTAATGGCCGCCATTGCGCTTGTGCTGCCGTTGGGCCACTGGCCGCGAACACAAGAGTGCCGCCGGACGACGGACCGGGCGCCACACAAGCTATTCTAGGGCTACTACTAGTTATTTAAGGAATTAAATTAAGCAGAAAATTAAAGTTTATTTATTTTTGGTAACATAAAAAAATCTTATGTGGTAAGTACTTATTTAGTGGCCTTAATGGAATGATGTTTATTCAAAAGTTCGTTAAAATACTTTTGCGCTTGTAAAAATCTTTTATTTCAAACGTAGCAACGAAACGAAGCAAAAAAGTTAGTTGCCGAAATCAATGACTTATTTTTATGCCATACACAAATGGGATAGTTACCATGACTATGAAATTTAGAATTACGGTTATTATTACGATAAAGCAGGCACATTTTTCATGTTAATTTTAATCGCTTAATATTTCCTTAGCAAATTAAATAAAAATGTGATTCGTAATTGACTCGATCATAGCAGAAACTAAACGCTATCGAATTATCTACCTGTGATTATCGGCAGTCTTTAGTATTCCGAAGTAAATAAGTAAATAATTGTTCCCAACTATCAATTTTAAACTGAAATAATAATCATTAAAATCATCGTAGAAACAAAAAAAAATTATAAAAGTAAATAATGATAGTTTTATTATTATTAAGATTAGAAAGAATTTTGGAGTTAACATCCTTAATTTATGCGTGGCGGAGTCGGTGGTATCAAAGACAGCCGTCCCTCACAATAGCCGACCGCGCTAGTGTTGTAAGAACCTCGAGTCTTTAAAGTCTTTATTTTGAGACTTGAGTTTATTTTTAAGACTAGGACTCGTTAGTCACATGAATATGGGAATAATTGAGTCTTCCGAGTCCTTTCGAGTATTTTAAGTTCTTTGAGCTAGACTGAATCATGACATGAACTTGAGTTGGTGTATACTAATAGGCAATAATGAGTGATTTCATATCATCATCCGTATGTTATATCCTAATTGAAAATAAAATAAATCGCACAATACAAATGTAATATCAATAAAATTGCATTAAACGCAAATAATCGAATCAGAAGTATCCATCTAAAGACTGACGATTTTCGTAATCAAAAAGTTAAAACGGTCCAATAAAATAATAAACACACAGTCTTAATTCATAGCTATTTTATTTTCTTCAAACTTTTAATAAGTAAGATTCCAAGACTCGAGTGTCGTATCGTACAACAATAGCCGGCGCGCAGCAAACGAACTTTTAGACACGTGCCGCCGCCTTTAGACACGTGCCGCCGGCCGCCGGCTAGCGCAATGTACACTCACCAAAATAAAATTAAGAAATGCAACAAACTTTTTTTTACTATTCAAATTAAAATTGTGTTTATTGTTAAATCACAGGTACATAAGATAGGTCATAAATAAATACCAAGTTGGAACGGAAATGATTCGGAAATTTTATTTAACTAATTAGGTACCTACCTACCTCATCTACTTTTCTATTGTAATAGAAATGATGACATTAACGATTAATTTAAGAATGGACTTTGATTTAGGATAAATGGAATATCAATACAAACAAATTGAAGAGTTTTATTTGCTTTAATAGTCTAATTTAATGTTTCTAAATAATTGACTAGGCCATTGAATTACCATCACAAAACAATAAGTTCGATTAATTTTTAATTATTATCTGTTATAGGATATTTTACCATGAAATACTCAACACCACAATTTAGATTCGAATCAATTGAAATCGAAAGCAAGCAGATAAAATAATAAACAAATAAGTTTCTTTTTTGTCGTCGACTGTACGCTTATGCCAACTTTTCGGCTCTTGCTTTGGCGGCGTCGGCGTCTTTGTGTCAACAAAAGGCGTGCGGCTTGTCGGCATTTGTCGGCGCGTGCGCTTTGATTTAATTCAGTTTTTGATTAGCTTTCTTGTGTGAAGGTGCGTTTTGTAGTGCTCGTGAAGTGAACTATGACGCACAGATGCACAAATGCAAATAAATTTACTAAGACGCGCCTTAAAAATCATGGCCTTTGCTGATTGATTTTTCGATGGTATCGTGAGTCCGTTTTACTGTGATTAACATAAGATAATAAGGATAGACAACGATATGAGAGTAGGCCTGCAACATTAAAGTGATAGCTCGCCCAATCAGTCGATCAGCTAATCGGCTATCAGCTGTGACGACTGCTGTGAGTTGTTATGACGTGAGTGTAAACAACAAAAAAGTGTGCAGTGGTAGTGAGCGTTGTGTGTGTTGTGTGTATGAATACACTACAGCTTTGTTGTGTGAGTAAAAAATACAGCATGTTCCATTATGTAAGACGAAATGAATTTTTATTTTTGTTAGAAAATGTAACTTTGTAAAATCATTATAAAACACATACTCAAATTTGGTGAACTTGTTCAGTGTACCGTATAGATGCCCCCATTAAAAGGAATGTAGCTAGTTTAGAAGGACCCTGTATAACCCATAACCAATAACGCGGTTTGGGTCCCAACAGCCGAGGCCTAGGGAAGGGTACTCGCTGAAAATCAGCATCAGGACATTTAACTTATGTCCCGAGTATCGCTGAGCGGGCGCCTTTTTGGCTTGGGATTTTACTGGTCTGGCTGGATTCATTTACTGTTTACTGTTTTTTATCTTTCTTCTTTAATGTACCTTTTTACACTTGTAATTGTCATTGCTTGTCCCGTGCCAAATAAAGATTTTATTATTATTATCAATAAAGTACTATGAAGATGGGGAAGTTTTTATTAGTAAATTTGTTTTCAATAAAATTAAATAGTCTACCTTAAAATAGTAAGCACTTACTTTGATTTGTTGATTCAAAGATCCCATCGGTGCATTGCTCAGAACTAATCTGAGGGCTTCAATATGTCTACCTGTGTTCAGGAGTTAAGGAAATTTTGGGTGTTTTTCATAATTATTATTAATAAATTGATTCATATTATAAAAATATAACCATTGCATAAGGAAGGTAGATATAAATAAATGTATTTTAATTGCAAGATAGACATTTTTGTAAATGAAACATCAACAACTTATTTAGTTTAGAAAAAAATAAGTATCATCATCATCTGGTCAACCTCCACTGTGCTGAACATAAGCCTCCTTCACTAAGTTCATGGCAGGTAGGTGACCACCATCATGCAATGTCCATCATAATATATGAGGTAAATACATTGCTGTTGTACCTAGTGACTCATTCTTATTAAGTCACTATGATAAGATTGGCCATTTTTGGCATATAAAGATATAAATAATAAATAGCAATAAACTGTTATGTCCAAAAGAACAATAAAAAGTGAAAAGTGTTTGTAGTTGGTATTTAAAAAGGATATTGATTCAGCAAAGAGCAAACTTCGCTTTCGTCTGGTCCCGTGGGCACTGATTGTTCGGCTTCATCTTCCTTGAAATTGTCTTCATTGTATTGATCGATATCAATTTTACGAAATGCTGAACTAGATGTATTTTTTGCCATTTTCTTTTAAACACTTATCAGGTTTGGAAACAAAACTTTACTATTTTTTCTAAAAAAATATAAACCCCAAACTATCGAAATTCTCATACAAAATATATCACTGTCACAGCAGGGTTGCCAGATATCAGCTAACTCAATTCGCCTAATTTTTCCTACCGAGTAGCCTAAATCGCCTAATATTTTTTTTTTCCTGAAGTAGCCTAATTCGCCTAACATTTTGAGGTAAGTATACAAAAATACATATCAAATCGACACATTAATGACAAACACTGTTTATCTCTTTCTAACTTACCCATGGTGACGTATGAAAAAAGAGATAGATAATATTTGGTCAGCCTACTCATTCTGGCAACATTTTTATGTGACGTCACTAACTACCTGACTTGTGCCGAGTACATACAAGATTTAAGAAATCAACATGGCTGCAATTATAGGCAATCAGCTGATAACTACACACACACACACACACACACACACACACACACAACCTGTCATTTCCTATATTGCGGCCATGTTGTTTTCTTAAATCGTGTATTCATATTGCGTGTAAGTGTGTGCGTTATGTATGTGTTAGCGGCAATTTGTATAACTTAGGAATTCTATGTGTAAAATCAATGCCTGGGGCGCGTAGGCAATGTATAAAATATTATTGTTCAATAAATACTTTACCTAGGCGTGTATGTAATTCCTAGGCATTGTATAGAATACCAGCTGGTCCACCGGTAATGTGTAAAGATTTTGATCATTATTATTTATGTACGGTTAGGGTGTAGCAAAGAGGGTGCAGGACTTAGCCGAATAACCGAATTTTCTAACGTAATTTGTATGGAGCTGACGCTTAGAAAAAAATTGACGGATTTAGTATGGAGTTTGGACTTTTTAGAGTAGTAAAGGGGGTAGGGGTCATTTTAAAAAACTAACTGAATTACAGAATACTAGGTTAGGATTTATTTTTCCAAGGTAATCCTGAAGTAGCCTAAATAGCCCGATCTTATTTTCTAGGTAGCCTAAATGGCTACCGGTAGCCGTTTGCATTTTTTGGTCGCCATTTGACCCCCAGAGGTAGCCTAAATGGCGATAATTCGCCTAATCTGGCACCACTGTGTCACAGCTGTCACTGACTGTCAGTGTCAGTTGTGTCATTCGTTATGTGTTCTTTTTTTTTCCATAGAAGATCGTTATGTGTTCATAGAGAATCTGTCAAACCGCCTCTAGCTGTGGTTTAGTGGTAAGACCACCTGCCTCAGCAGACGCAGAGGTCCCGGGTTCGATTCCCTGTGGGGGCAGATTTTTCTGTTCGGTTTGGTTGGTGGTAGGGCTTGTTCTAAGTCCGCCTGGCTAGCTACCACTATAAGTCTGTCGCCATAACGTGGCAGTTTGGAGCAGAGTGCGGCGTTTTTCTTTTTCTACATCGATGTCTCTATCTATCTAAGAGAAGGTATGTATTTGTATAATCTTTGTGTTGAAAAAAGTTTAAAATGTCATTGTGACATTGATTGATTGACATGACTGACATTGTTGACATTAAAAATTTTGATGGAAGTCAATGGAGTCGAAATTGTGAAAAAATATTTGTAAAATTACCTACGCGACAGTCATTGTTTGCTAATTTAGCAAATCACATTGATTAAACAATCATTCACTGTTTGTATTGTTTTGATTAGGCCGAACACAAATAATTACCACGATGACAATGGGGGATGAACTACCAGTCACTTCATTGGTTTTGCCAGTTCTCATACGTCCTGTTCTCACGCAGGTACAGTCACTGTATTACAAATCACTTTTACTTTTTATTTTTGTTATTTCAATAAGGTTGTAATCCTATTTTTAACAATTTCAGTTGGAAAAGTACGATTTGGGGGCATCCCAAACATTACGTGCTGCATTAACAAAAGCAGAAGCAGCTGTTCCTGGGTTAAACTATGATCTCGTGGCAGGTATCATGCGAAGGGCTGATATACCTGTCAACATGAACGAAAGCCTGCTTCGTCTTCAAGGAACTCTCACTGAAGCTGAATGTGAGTTCACATTAGCAATCCATATTTTCCCAAATACAAAAAGTCAAATCAGGCTTATAAATCATAAGTTTTATCATGACCAAATGATCATACATGGATGATAAATGATTCTAAAATTATGTATTTTATTTATTCTAGGTGCAGATCTCAGGCTAAATAGAACTGAAGAGGCATTCCAAGAACTGAACAAGAAATCCACAGCTTTAAAAAAAATATTGAGCCGCATTCCCGATGAAATAACTGATAGAAAGACATTCCTTGAAACAATTAAGTGAGTGAAAATTTGCTATTATTTGATAAATAAATGCATTATTTTCAATTTAAAATGATATCATTAAGTGTCTTCAGTTTTGGACATAAATGTTATCAAGTGAGAAGAGACAGCCACTTGAAAATCAGCTAACTCTACCTTTTATCAGTTCTGCAACACTGATGCCAGACCATAGTCATATGGCTTGCTTTATTTATTATTCTATTCTATTTCATAAAAGTGACCATTATTTTGGTTATCTATCAAATAAATAAATAGTTCCTTCATTTTCATAGCTTGCCGAGTAGCATGGTGATATTAGTGAACTAGCTTTGCTGCCATGTTCCACATTTCTGCTACCTCGGTCATCACTGTCCATTAAAATTGTATAATTTAACAGTTAATATTATGACTGTTTGCATAATATGTTACATACTGTTTGGGGTTTCAGAGAATGATTTCCTAATAGTGTTTGCTTAGTAGAGTAGAAATCAGTAAGCTTTATGTTGACTCCTTAGTGATAACCTCTTAAATGTAAAAAAAGTAATTAAAATCTATTACTGAGGTTTTCACTTTAAGGCGATGATATGAGACTCCTGTAGGTTCTGAAAATCAATAATAATAAAACTAAAACATGACAATATTTATATTTTTTTATGTCATAGTGTATTATAAATTAGTTTTACTAACAGTAATGAGGATCATTTCGATTTTTAGCTGTGAATGCAGATTTATAGGGCTAAGAAATCCTTAATACACAGTCCAAAAATTTTTGTTCTACGACAAAAATTGACGAAGTTATGGCCAAATTACTAAAAAAGTTCACTGACCGCCCGGCGCGGGACCGTTGACGTCATTGTATCCGATCCGAACGCTGCCGGCGTACTGCGTGGATAGAAAATATTTTTTTCTAGCCAAACTATCAGTTTGAGAGAAAAACTTGTAATGACATATATTCATCAGAATAAAGTAAGCTATCGATAGGTAATTTTAAAAATAGAAATTGTGAAAAATAACGCAAAAAATCCATACGCTCATACGATTCAATGGAACGCAGAGACGCGATTGGGGTCTCCGCGGTGGTATATTTGGCGATTTATTCAAATAAAGTGTTCATAAGTGTTGTTAGAGTCATATCTTCTTCCAAGTAAAATATAAAAATGTATAAGTATTAATTTATTTACTTCTAACAATAAGGTATAGCTGAGGCAGATACACTCTGCCTAGGCTACAAGACATTTCTATGCAGATCATTTCGATGTACACGCAATACCTACCTGTTATTTAGTTTTTCCGAGTTAAACCTACGTACCTACCTATCTTTTCGCCGTTCCCATGGGCGGACCAGCTGCTGCAGGAAAGGACAGCTACTCCCTCCTATTTAATCTTAGCCTAGAAGCTGGGTATGACTCCCCCGCCCCCCTCCTCTCCCCAGGTCATAAGCTGGGCATGACTTCCCCCTTGGCCAGAAGTTGGGTATGATTTACCCCCCCCCCCCCTCAGGTCGGAAACTGGGTATGACTTGACCCCTCCCTCTCCCCCCAGGCCAGAAGCTGGGTAAGGCTTGCCCCTCCCCCCAGGCCATAAGCATAAGCTGGATATGACTCCCCTTCGCCCAGAAGCTGGGTATGACACCCCCCCCCCCCCCTCCCCCCAGGCCAGAAGCTGGGTAAGGCTAGCCCCTCCCCCAGCCCATAAGCATAAGCTGGGTTCCCCCTCGGCCAGAAGCTGGGTATTACATACCCCCCCCCCCAGCCCATAGAAACTGGTTATGACTTGACCCCCCCCCCCCCTCCCCCCCCTTCCCCAGGCCAGAAGCTGGGTATTACATACTCGCCCCCCAGGCCAGAAACTGGGTAAGGCTAGCCCCTCCCCCCAGCCCATAGAAACTGGTTATGACTTGACCCCCCCCCCCTCCCCCCAGGCTAGAAACTGGGTAAGGCTAGCCCCTCCCCCCAGCCCATAGAAACTGGTTATGACTTGACACCCCCTCCCCCAGGCCAGAAGCTGGGTAAAGCTAGCCCCTTCCCCCAGTCCATAAGCATAAGCTAGGTATGACTCCCCCTCGGCCAGAAGCTGGGTATGACTTACCCCCCCTCAGGCCAGAAACTGGGCATGACTTGCCTCTCCCCCCCTCCCACCAAGGCCAGAAGCTGGGTAAGGCTTGCCCCTCCCCCCAGGCTATAAGGTGGGTATGACTTATCCCCCCCCCCCAGGCCAGAAACTGGGTATTAGCATCATATTATGTATTATTATGTTCAATACAAACAATCTTTAAGTTACACTCACCCCAACCGCGTCTCCGCATTGCATCGAATCCTATGAAAATGTGGTTTTTGGACATAGCGATACTTAATTTTCACAATTTTTATTTTCTTAAATTACTGGTCGATAGGTTACTATATTTTGATGAATAAATGTTATTAAAAGTTTTTTTCTAAAACTGATGGTTTAGCTGGAAAAAAATATTTTCCATCCCAATAGTACGCCGGCTGCGCTCGATTCGGATATAATGACGTCACGCGGCCCTGCGTACGTTGACTTTTAGCGGCAAAAACGGCCTATGTTTATTACTTAATATCTTCGTAAGTAATGGTCCGATTTGGATAATTCAAAAAGATATATCTTTCTTATGTCTTAAAGATTAACGTAGATACTAGTTTTATTGAATTTTCTACAACAGTACTGATCCTCATTGTTGTTCTATAATTTTCAGAGAGATTGCTTCTGCAATCAAAAAGCTGTTGGATGCAGTAAATGAAGTCTCAACTTACACACCAGGCCCTGGCAAGCAAGTCTTGGAACAGAGAAAACGGGAGTTTGTTAAATATTCTAAGAGATTCTCCAATACCCTGAAAGAATACTTCAAGGAAGGACAGTAAGTTAATTCTCTTTTATTTTTTTTATACTTCATTCATAACTAATTGTATTGATAGAATTATTAAATTGAGGCAAATTAGTAACTTTACTGGATCTATTAGTCCCATGCCAAATGAGAAATATCATTTAAATCTTAATAGGTGTTTTATCATTTCATTCATCAACTATCAATTACTTATAAAATATAACCAGTTCTTTAGATGACTTTCCTAGTGAGTTTGTCACCCCAAATATGTGAACTAATCATTTTTTTTGCAATTTGATAAAGTTATCATTCTGATATTAATAAAACAAAAAGATAACATTTATCTTGCTTGTATTAGAATTCTTTTGATTATAATACTGCACCTATTGCTTCATTATTCCACTAACATTCCTTAGATTTTTTACGAGGGGCGGCTGAAAAGTTCGCGGCCTAAGGTACTTAGCGATGAGTAATTAGCATGTTACTCATGTCACTAGTTGCGACACTCAGTAGTATTATAAAAAGCAATCACTAATTAAGTTTGCACTGATAGTTCAATTTCTATCGAACAAATGACATCACCATGCCCGCCGAATCTGGAGATTTGCGGAATTTCGACACCGCGCGCCGCGGACATAATTCCTCGTAAAGAAGGAAAATAGACCGAAAGACATTTTTGAAGAGATGTCATTGGTTCTTCAGGATTCTGGACCTTCATATACCATGGTTAAAAAATGGGCCCGACTATTTCAACACGGACGAGAGACCTGTGAAAACGACCCCCGCCCTGTCACGATACTGAGTGAAGGAAACGTTCGTCTTTTTTTTTTTTTTTTTTTTTTTTTTTTTTTTTTTTATGTGATAGGAGGCAAACGAGCAAACGGATCACCTGATGGTAAGTGATTACCGTCGCCCATAGACACCCGCAGACCCAGGGGCGTTACAGGTGCGTTGCCGGCAAAATTGTCGAAAAAATTGTTCCGGCTGACCAAAGAATTAAATCGTGGCAGATAGCTGAAGAATATTTCTTTATGTTCGAAATGAAGAAATGACGTGGGAAACTGACACGCGGATTGATCTTTCGGCAAGACAACGCGCCCGTTCACGCCGCACGTGTTGCGAGGCCAAGCCCTGAAAGACACCGGGTTCTCAGAGATTGACCACCCACCATATAGCCAAGACCTATTACCTAGCGATATTTTCCTGTTTTTCGATTTGAAAAAGGACTTATGCAGATGACAACAAAATTGAGAATGTTACTAGGTATGCAAAATCACTTGAAACCTATTTTACAGTTAAGCTTTTACATTAACAAATACATTAGTTTTTATTTTATTTCATTCAAAAATACCCAGTAGTTATGATTTTATAGGCATTCAAAGTTCGCTTAATTATTTAGTCCCGCCGACGGTCACGTGACCCCGCGTGACGTACATTCACAGTGTCCGCTCACTAGAAAACGGATATAAACATACTTAAATACATTTTTTTTTGTAAGTACAAACTTATTATACATATTAACACCCAGACCCATCACAGAAATTAAAATTGAACCAAACCCAAACTTGATGCGATTGTGTCGTTTTATTGCGAATTACCTTCCAGCTCCATCATTAGACCCCGATTACTATATAGAATTAAAATACTGATCAATACAAAACGAACGAGCCCAAACTCGATGCATTTAAGTCGTTTTATTATAGAGTTCCTATGGCCACCTTCCAGCTCCATCATCAGATCAGCTCCATGTCATCATAATATTGCATGGTCATCCAAATCACATGTGTATGCGAAATTTAGCTTAATCGGTTGCCCGGAAGTGGGTCTTAATTCAGCTTGCAAGATTCCACCCATACAAATATGAGCCAGTCACTGTAATATGACGTCACGCGCATAAAATGGGGGGCCGGCCGCCGCCCGCACATTTAAAATTCAATATCTTGGAAACTAATTGACGTATCGAAATAATTCTTTCACGTGTATTTTTTATTTTTAACAGAGAATACAGAAAGCTAAAAAACAAAATTAGTGAACATTCTTCATTAAAGCTGCGGTTGGTCGTCATTTCGAAAAAAAAATTTTTGGGTGGGTAAAAGGCATTGTATGCGAGATTTAAGAAATGTATTTCTTTTGAGGGAGATTATATTACAAAAATAAAAATAGAAACCATTTATTTTATTTCATTAAGTACCTTAGGCCGCGGACTTATCAGCCGGCCCTCGTATTTTGGAAGTGATTGTGATTGATTAGTGATCGAAATAACGATTTTATGATTGCAAGTTGTTAATTACATGTATTTCTTTTTCAGGGCCAATGCAGTGTTTGTAAGTGCTCTTTATTTGATTCACCAAACGAACCAAATTTTATACACAGTTAAAAGCAAATCTGAATAAGATTATTTGAATGTTTTAGGAATAATATTTCCTTTGTTAAATCATATTATGTTATCCATGTAATTTAGGAAGGTCCATTGCATTGTTTAGGAAGAGTATTTAAAGAGGGTATATTTTACTATTAATGTTAGATAATATCATTTTTTTTTGGGAATTTAAGTACATTGTTAGAGCAATATAAAAATATTATTCAGATTAATTATTAAAGATTTAGATCTTAAAACATAGTGTACTATATGAATATAATAATAATAAAATCTAAACATATTTAAGTGTTTCTCCCTTATTTTATCATAGTATTTTCTCTATATTGAATAGATTCAGAAGTATTTCTTTTTATTATAACATGTATCATTCCATATTGAATCATGGTTAATTTGTAATTCTACTACAATTTAATTCACCCATTCTTAAGTTAAACAAAGTTCCATTTATTAAAAAGGTTTTATCCATATTTTTATACTTATTATTTAATGTAGAGGTCATAGTCTTCATCCTTCATAAGGAATTTTATTTGGGGTATATTGAAAAATATTTTGTATAGCCATTGAAATTTTAAAACATTCGTTAGCATTTGTTGAATGTCTTCCTGCTGTAATTTAATATTAAATCAATCACTAATAATGACATACACTTTATGAAATTCATACATGTTTCAAATTCAGGATAGTTTGTTTAGATTTTTTTTTCTCAGCAATATTCCATTCTATGTATATGCATCTACCATTTAAACTATAGTGATTTTCATTCAGTTTAACCATTATTACGAAAATTACGTTGTAGCTAGCGTAATTTGTTTTCTTGAAAAGGCTATTAAAAAAAAATGGCTAATATTGTCTGTTGTAATTAATTCTATTTAGGATAATAAAAGATACCTAGTGTGCATAGGTTGTATGTAGATGCAGCGCTTTAATTTTAATAAATCTATTTTACAGTCAGTACTTGTTTTTTTACGAAGATTTATTTGTTTATCGGGTGCGATTTGAATATTTTTTGGTTTAAGAGCGCTATAAATTATACAGTGTGTCCGGGCATGTAGTGACCAAACTTTAAGGGCGTGATCTATGGATGGAATTTTTTCGACGAAAATACTTCAAATCCGGGCTTGACCCACCTCTCGCGAAATTACAAGAATAAATTTAAAATTTTTGGTATTCACCTCCTCCTTCAAAAACAAGCAACAGCATGGGCACGTTGACAATAATAAACTAATATTTTATATCATACAATAGCTGACAAAATTATCTATTAGTAGAAGTAGAAAACCGACACAAGCCCCATACATTTTAATAGAGTAAGAACGGATTTAAGTAAAAAAAAAAAATGACTTTTCACTTCTTTTTCAGTTTTTGTTAGAGAAAAACGTAACGTCGTTAAAGTATGTTTTATTTGCACTGTATTACTAGTATTTGAGCTATTCTACAAAACGAATTAGTTAAGTCTATTAGTTCCGACGTTATTGTTGTTCAAAGAGACAAACGATTACGAGCTGAAACGACCCATTCCCAGAGCGGTCGCGTAGCAATCGCACATTCGCGCCCTTAAAGTTTGATCACTACATGGCGAGAAGCTACAGCTATATTTTAGAAAGTGCTGGTTCTTGTTTACAACTTGTTTTGGGCGATGTCAATCTACATAGATATTTAAGTACCTACCTTGCAAAACCGAACTCCGGTAATTTCAGCTGGATATAAAAAAAAGCATGGCCAGACCGACTGTATACCTACCAATACGCAGGCTATAGGCTATAATAAAGTAATATAAGACCAATAGAAGCTTCATTGAAAAAAGGGGACGAAAACGGGAAAAAATATTCAAACTATTTTCACGCTAGGTACGCGTGACACGAAGTCGCTGGCGCACCTAGTGTCAATATGCGACCAGCTTATAATATGAGTCGGCTGAAAGATTTTTGTAATGATACAAACACTGCTAACTTAAATTTCATAAACAGTACCAATTAATTCTTAGGCTCCGTTTCCACCAAGCGGAGAAATGTTTTGACTAACTAACCGAATTTCATTCATTATTAGGGAATTAAATCTGCAAAACATTTCTCCACTCCGCTCCGCTCTGCTCCGCTTTGATGGAAACCGAGTTTAAGTCAGTGCCTTCTTTCGACTTACAAATAAGCTCTGTAGGTTATTGACTTGAACTGTATGTAGAGTTTTATAATATAACTTGAGACTAACTGAAATCCACAAAATATGCTTGGTCTGTCCCGGCCCTGTATGTATAATAAACCTATTATTCAGTGTTATAACTATTTGTAAAATTTTCATTGTAGCAGTCGCTTTAAACTCTAACCACTCTAACGTAAAAACACGAGTAGACTGGTCTAAATTGATCATCGTGTAGGTGTTCAAAAATACAATCCGTAAAACCACGTAAAACTGTAAAAACAAGAAGGTAGGTAATAGAATAAAAGATAGAGTAATCTTTCCCCATACCACATTAATTCATCCCCTTCTCTAAAGGTATGTATGTTCTCATATTAGTTACCTAAAATCTAATAGTTTGGTCAGTATCATAATTATTACAGTTATACAAATATTCTCTTATTGTCAGGTTTTACAAATCCCTCAAAGCACGATTTTTGTATATAAAATTAGTTGTAGTTTATTGACGTTTGTCGTCGCTGCAGGAGTGACAAAATAATTTCACAGTAGTATTGTGAGTTCGTGGGAATCGATCGTTGAAATGTTTTGGCAGTACCACATTTCTAGCTGGTGCCGGTGAAAGAGGCTGGTAAATGATTTCGTGACCGCGTTTAATAGGTCATGAAGCCCGCGCTGTGATTCGTCTTGTCGTGCGAGCGTGGACAATGGCTGGTCGTGCCTTCTGCCCTCGCACCTCGGCCGGCCTGTCCGTGACACTTGACACAGGTACCCGTGTACCACGACCTCAACATATTTCCGCGTACAGCGTTTTTTCTCTCAAACGTGAATCTTCCTATCGGAGGAGTCAATTTATACGATCGAATGAAAAAACGCTAACTACGTCAGAACAATGGTGTACACTTTTTAAAAAAGATTCATAGTTTAATCGTGTAGTATTCGTGTTAGTAGATCAGGTGGATTCGAATGATATACATACCCATCTCCGGCTAAAGTTCGTAGGTAAGTACCTACTTATTCATTACAATAGGTCACTTTCTTTCCGGATCAATCGGAACGTTACTTCTTATGACACGGAGCTTCAACAATGAGTCAATCATGCGGATCAGTTAAAATATTCATAGCTTGAAAGCGGAGGCGTAATCGATTTTAACTCCGAAGCGTCGGTCCTGCGCAGGCGCCGCGTGTTGTAGATGAAAGTGTGTGATATGAACGATATGGTCGCCATTATGCACCTCGAAATGTCATAATACATACAATATTAAAATATGTCTAAGATTGTATACAGGGTGTACAACAATACGAAACAATACACACCAAGAATGTTATAACTTATTACTTACATGTTATTCCGGTACCGTAGGTATACAAAAGTTTAAAAAGTCGGAGACAAACATTAGGTCTTTGCTCTACAAAGTGTGAAGAGGTAGAAAAATAGATTTTCACGTTTACTTTCTATAAAATAAATACTGCTGAAGGACACAGAAAGACAAGGCTCTGGGTACGAAACCCTATAAATAGAGTCACGTAAGACACTCATAACTGAATCAAAACCACTAGAAGTGTATCTACTTTCCGCTATTCTCAAATAGAAGATGCGTATTTGTGTTACATTTTGTTTATGACTTTCGAATAAACTAATTATTTTTACATAATATTTTTCACATAATATTTAAGCACTTACGTCATATTAAAATTATAGAGGTGCTCTCGTTTATTTTCTAACTTGTTATTTTCAAAGATACCGTATGTTATTGCTAAATAAGTAGTTTATAGAAAACTCTAAAACTCATAATTGACGCATAAATGCGTTTCAGTGTACGACTCGTAGAAGGTAATGTACCTTGATGATTTATACTTTACTATTCACATTTAAAATTTACGTAATAGGTAAACATCCTGCTAGTTCGATATAAAAAATAGGTGGTTATCAATTTAGTATACTTAATGTTCCATTGGTACATCCTTATGCAGCAGAATCAATTCCGAGATAACATATAAATGGGACGATGGATGGCTCCTCCGGAGTCGATTTGTTACCACTTGAACATTAGCATCGCAGACTTCAGAAAAAGCTAGTTTCCGATGCAACACATTTTGAATGTATGCTCCTGGAGCATCCTGTAATTGTTACACATCAATCTCGGTCCTTGTTGCAAAAACAAAACATTTGTTATTGAAGATATTATCATTCGGTAACCGAAACTGTTGAGGTGATTTATACAGATGATTCGAATTAAAGTTCAACATTTACATGCTGGAAGTTATTCTATGAATATTATACACTTCAAACTAAGTCTGTATGTGTCCCACTGCTGGGCCCTTACCGCATCTGTGGGGTGATTTGGGTCATACAACAGTAGGCTTGATTGCGATAAATAAATTAATACTAAATACTTACTCATACATATTGCAATAGCCGGGCTCAACCTAAACCGTGCCCTTCAATGCACCATATTTTAAGTGCACAATAATCTACAGTGTGATTTTGCAATCAGTGTTCAAATTTTTAGGAACGACTCAGAATCAGTAACTTTATCGATTTACCTACGTAAAAAAATATTTTTTTCATATTTAGGTACCTAATTATTTTTATCAGCTGCGCGCGGTTTCTAAATTGGCTCACGTGTGGATAATTTACTTCGTTCATAGAAAAATACGAATATACAGTTAACTGCAAAGCTTAATAGACATAATGGTGTGCGAAAACAAGCCTTAGGTATCCTTTAAAACTTAAGACATGGGCACCGGCGAATTAGAACAATATTTTTATTTGCGAAAACTACCACGATTAAAAATAATTACGATAAAGTTGTATTTTTAAATTGTTCCATAGAGCTTATTAAAAATAATGGATACTGATTGCAAAGTCACCTTGTATAACTATGATGTTAAAAATATTGAATGGTTGCGATTCATGGTAAAAAATACCCACTGAAATTTAATTTTAATTAGGATTTTTATTAATTGATTTTTCATGAAATTTTAGTTTAACTCATTAGAAGTTTAAGTTACAATAATAAAAGGAATATCTTCAGCGATGAAGACTTCAATCTCTTTAAATTGATGTTAACCCGTAAAGCATGAGGACATAATGATTGTTCTTGTTGTTGCGCTTAGCAATGCAAGCAGTTTAAAAATGCTTTGCTGCTTTCTATAAATAGCAAATTATCTTTTCGCATGTTTCTATAAATAAGTATTATGAAATAACGGTGCCTATCTACGTCAATAATATTAATGTAAGCAGTCACCATTTTCTTTCTTTGTGAATTGTTGCTACGGTGCCTTTGTTAACAATTTAGAGACATGATATTCGATTGGTTGATTAGTACTTAATTAGTAACTTGATTTCAGTTTCTAGTTACATGGTAACGTAGTTAACACCAGTAATTAAATTGAGGTTGTCAGTTCCGCGACAGAAATCATTATGAATTCAGAACGAGTCTAAAAAATACGGTTGTTGACTATACCTACCAGACGTTGAGACGTAATACGAAATCTAGACAGACTCATATTATACATTCAGCCGTGTCTAGATTTTCTATTCATGAAATAGAACATCCAGGATGATATTGATAGACACCGGTAGGTAGAACATATATTTCCGTAAATGTTTTCAGAAGTGATAAATTACCATGTATCAGCAGACAGATGTCTCGATGAAAAGTTTGACCGTATAGCAACCGGACTCAAATTGTGTCCAATGTTATGCGTGATAGAATATTAATAGAGCATCTGCTGAGCGCGGGCGCCGGCAGGGCGCGCGGGCCGGGGCGCGGTGCAATGGCGTCTCATGCCGCCCATCAGCAGGCAAATCGATGCTAATCCGACACACGCTGCATAATGACGGCTGTTTTGACGGGTCAAGTGTCTGTTTGTTGTAAGTATCACAATTTAACATCCAGCCAGAATGATTCTGATATTATTTTGTCTTAAAATATGCTTTGATATAATCCACCACCAGTCCTTGTTTCCTTTCAAACTTGCATCTTTTCATGAGGCGATTCCATGAAAATTACTGATAATTTTATTTCAGCCTGCGTTCAGCTATGAAATTCAAATACAGTGCATAATGTCTACCAGCTACCTACACTACCTACATCCCAAAATCCCACTAAAACCCGATGCCTCAAGTAACTCACACTACAGTAAGATGAGAAAACACAATCAATATTCGTTTAGTCAACATAAACGATCAGACTAAATAATAAACAGTTGTAAACTTCGAAAAAAAGCTGCGTTTAAAAAAATGTTACACCCAAATCTTGGATACTCTCAATTTCAGTGAATTTCATAATTTTCAGTGACGAATAATATGAAATACTTAAAATACTCGTACTAGGTAATAGGCGTCTACTTATTTTAAGAGTTTACCAAATATGATTTATTGCACATTTAATTGTCCTTATGAACTTTATTTTTCCTGTTGACATCATTTCCCGATTCAATAAAAATTGAACATACCTACCTACATTTTGCTATTTTTTTTCTTCTGTTAAAAATCGAACAACAAAAAATATGGTAACTTTAAATCTTAAATGCATGCGAATAGTCTCGTAAATATACGTGAGCACCTAACATAATAATGCGTGTAATGTATAAAACATTTTATTCATATGAGCCTTTTAGCCGATTAAAAAAGAAGATGTGTTTTTCATTTTACAGAATAACGTCACACATGTAGACAGTGAATTTGATTATGAAACTTGCACAGAATTAGATGAATTTGTTTAATCTTATTAAAGTTGTGATAGTTACGCTAAAACTTAAAACCAAAACTTTGTTTAGAATAGAATTTCTACGATCTATGGGCATCTGCCCCCTCAGACAAGTGGCAAAACTTGACGAAGCGATCAAAAAGTGGCAATTGTCTAGGAACGACTTTAAAAATATTTTTAAACTAGCTTTTGGCCGCGGCTTCACCCGCGTGAAATTTATTTTGTCACAGAGCGTCATAAATTATAGCCTATATGTTATTATGGGTTATAAACAGAAATACTGTAAAGTTTTATCAAAATCCGTTCAGTAGTTTTTGCGTGTAAGAGTAACAAACATGTTGACATCCAGACATCCATACAAACTTTCGCATTTATAATATTATAATAGGAAGTAGGATTATGTTCTGTCGTTTTTTGGTGACGAAAACTTGCAACTGCACTAACAATACTTGTAAGAGGTATCGCACTGGAAAAGATAGGTGTAAATTGTGCAATAAAATCTAGAGATGAAACGGATAGTTGTTTGGCCGGATACCGGATACCGGATATCCGGCCAGCTGCTAGGCCGGATAGCCGGATATCCGGCGGCCGGATAGTTGGCCCATTGTCTCGTTGCAAGTCGTGACGAGTATAGCGCCGCACAGGTGCTTCGAACGCGATCAGTGCAGTGGGTCTATTAGTAGACTAGTCACACTTTTATGATAACCCCGCCCTAAGTGTGCTGTACGCAGGCATTTACGTGGCCACGTTGACATACGCTGCGGCCGTATGGTACCGACGCTTGTCGATTTTTGTGATGAGAAAGGTGTTATTGAATAGGTACTCAGCGACTGGCGCTCATTTTACTCACGAAGGCTTACAGGTCCTGCAGCACGGCAGCGTTACCTGTGCTTGCCGGCGTGTTGCCCGCCGACCTGGAAGTCTCTCGTGCAGGACGACTTGCGGAGGAGGGAATCCAACTGGCCCCCAGGGAGCGCCGGGAATTGAAGCGCACCATTAGAGGAGATGTCGTGGCCCTTTGGCAGGAGCGGTGGGATGCCAGCAGCGACAGACGTGAGCTGTACCAGTTCTTTCCCATCGTGGCGGTGAGGCTCTCACTCGGCTGGGTTGAACCTGATTACGTGGTTTCCCAATTGTTAACTGGGCACGGGTGCTTCAGCCAGCGCCTACACAGGATGACGCTGTGCGAGTCTGCACTATGCCTATGCGGCGAGGAAGTCGAAGAGAGCCGCGATCACGCACTTTGGGAATGTAACCTCTATGACGAAGCTCGACAGAAGATGCTGGATGCGATACGGAGAGCCGAGCAAGGACCTGTTTATCACCAGGACCTCACGAGTAGTCGCAGTAACTGGATCGCGCTGCGCGAGTTCGCGCATTCCTGGCACACAATCAGGCGAAGTTACGAGAAGAAGTGATGACATTTATCAACGATAGCAGCCCGACGCGAAGTACCGTATTTGTGGTGTCAAGCCCCAGAAGGGGGAGAATTGACTATGAGAAGGGACATGGATCATAGAAATTTGTAGGGAGTCAAGTAAAGCGCCCGGGGAAAAAAGCCCAGAGCAAGTACCCGCGCGCTCTCCCGAGATTCGGTTCGTACGCCGTGAGGCAGGAAGAACCATGGGTGGTGGTGGGTTAGTCACACTTTTGGAAAATCGAATCCGTCCGAATGGAATGTCACATTTTGCCACTTGTCTAGGGGGCAGATCAATTCAATTTCGGTTGCAATCGTGAGTGTGTGATCGAATAGCGAAAATTAAATTAGTTGCATCATGTCATCAGACCATCTGCATCAGTGAAAAAAAAATCGCCCATTTTATTTGGCACTATTTCGACATTAACAGATATTTACTATTTAAGTATGTATTAGTCATTAATAATAGCCCAGAAAAAGAAATTAGTTTTGAAAGGCCTTAATATGGCTTTTTTGTAACTTTTTGGACTTTAAATAAGAGCCGTCATTATTGTAAGCTATTTAATTTTTATTGATATTTACCTCAAAGATGAATGTATTTCATTTTATAAATAGGAAATTGTCGTAGTTTTTTAATATCCGGTATCCGGCCGGATAGTGAGTTACTTTCCGGTATCCGGCAGGATAGTGAGTTACTATCCGGTATCCGGCCGGATAGTAAATTTAGGCCGGATATCCGGCCTACCGGATAGTTACCGGATATCCGTTTCATCTCTAATAAAATCAACGATCTCATAATAATTATTTTGATACAATTTCATGAAAATGGTGCAATATGGTGGTTTTCCTTGTAGTTTCGTGAAGTTTCGGGATTTTAGCGTCTGTAAAGATTAAAATGCTGTTATCATTATGCACTGGGTACTAGGAATTTGATGGAGGCTTGCTCTGCAAAATCATTTTAGGGTAAATACTTATCAGTCTTCAGTTCGGAAAATATGTAGTTGGTTTTGAGCTAGTAAGTACCTACTTCATTTTATTTTTGCTCATAAAATATTACCAACATCGTAACCCAAATATTACATTCTAATGATGTTACTGCTTGATGTTACAGATGATAACATATTGTATTAAATAAATTAGACAATAATAATACGAGTAACAATATGGACTCTGAGCGGTAAACCCATTGTGCAATATTGTTCGAGTGCTC
Organism: Ostrinia nubilalis; assembly: GCF_963855985.1. Taxonomy (NCBI): domain Eukaryota; kingdom Metazoa; phylum Arthropoda; class Insecta; order Lepidoptera; family Crambidae; genus Ostrinia; species Ostrinia nubilalis. Next base: position 11,542,960 of record NC_087090.1, read on the forward strand.
CTGTTCCCATGGGCGGAATTAATTCCCGGAGCTCCCACGAGGGTCACTCGTGAGACAATATTGTTAGTGACAGCGCTGTGGCGGCGCAGGCGCCGAGCGGCCCGCATCTGCGCGCGCGCTCGTGGGAGTGCGTGCGGAAACCGATCGCACCATGCAGCGTCAACAATAACACACAAATCAACGAGCTGTCCGTGGCAGGTCGCGCACTCACCCCTCTGGAAGCTGTGGGAACCATTCAATTAACAATATCATTCGCCAAATCCCCACCGAATCTAAACAAACTGCACATGAGTAGGGTGGGATAATGGGTAACTCTGAATAGATGCACACTGACCGGAAGCGGTGTATGCAGCATGCATTCGAGCCATTTTGATTTTTTATTGTTAAAAAACAGGAAAAAACGAAGAACCGTTACTTAAGTCGCGAATTTGTGATGTCTATTCTGAATTGCGTAATGTGAGAGGAGTTGTTTCAGATTTCAACAGTGTTTTTTCAAGTCCAATGTTTATTAAATCCAAAGACGGTCTTCTAGGACCAACTAATCGCCTACATATCAGACATTCATTTTATTTTTCCTGTTAAAGTACTCTAGTATTTATGGTATATCGGTAAGTCATTTTCTTTTTCAGCTTCATTCATTTTTCATTATTACTAGTTACTAAAGCGGTAATGAGTGGA